>NC_079165.1:71454912-71724912 GCF_947568905.1 Ostrea edulis | reverse complement strand
AAGCGGATGCAGCAATTTTTGTGGGGAGGGGGGGGGGGGTCCAGCACTTGATATTTTAGATACTTTACACAACGTCTATCCGCTATCTATTTCTGATATCGCAGAGATAGAGGGGGGGGGGGGGGGGGGTACTCCCAGTAGGCTGGCGGCAGCCTATGCCCCAGAAGCTGTAGGGTAAATGGTGCAACTCCTGCATTCTGAACATTTCCTGGCACTTCCTTTCTTCCTTTTCACTTTCAAATTGTCTACTTCTTAAACAAAAATTTTTATGTTACATATACAAAATTTTATGTACAATTTAAGAATTCTTTTTAAAGGCGATACTTGCATCTGACGAAAATATCGTAAATATATTATCAGTGTGTCGTCTTATTTATCCTAGAAATAAATGATAAATTTGAATGAAGCAATTAGTAACTGTAAGTATCTACCGTTCATATCATTTTGACTCAGTCTCGTTAAAATTGAATAATTTTTAAACGTTTTGGTTCTCCAAAGGGGAGGGGGGTCCAGACGACCTAGACCCCCCTTCTGGATCCAACCATGTCGTATGTGTTGTTTCTGCTAGGAACTTTCATTTGCGATTACAGTCACTTGCCCTTTAAAACCATTCCAATGCGAAGTAACTTGAGCCCCGTCGGTTTTATCAACAACGCAATTTCTTTCTTTTAAAATGGTAAAGAAGTTCGATTTATTGACACCTCTCTCTCTCTCTCTCTCTCTCTCTCTCTCTCTCTCTCTCTCTCTCTCTTTCTTTCTTTCTTCTATGGTAGGCAGTCGAAATGGTATGTTGTGAAAATGTAAGTGTAAACGATGAATTCAGTCATGTTTTGAAGATGCAATGACGTAGCCAAATCACACTGTGGCTTCTTTGTTAGTTAAACATGATAGGATACAGCGATATAAAAAGAGGGGGATTTCCAGAAATCAAAAAAAAAAAAAAAAAATGAATCGATAAAAATAAATATACGTGTATCATCCAGTGCTAGTTAATCGTTTATTTAACTTGAACATTAATTATAATTGCCTACAAATATTAGCAGTATCATATTAAAAAAAAAACCAACTACAAAGATGTGCCACAGAAAGGGGGTGCCAATCCCCGGATTCCCCTCTGGATGTCCCATTTGGTCGGAGAGTATATTTAAAGGCAAACACTTACGTTCGGGTATTACTGTCTCATGACAGCATCTAGTTTCCATTTTTGGTAATCGTACTTATACTCCAACTGCCCTTTCAAAAGATAAAATTCAATCACCAAGGATCCGCATAAAGTCTGCTAACTGTAATTTCTGTGCACTTCTCATGAGGCCAGATGATTCAAACATTGATAAAGAGCATCCACTGAGCTCATAAGTAAATAACTCTGAAATGTCTGGGAAAAGACTTTGGGAAGCAGCAACTAGTCATTGAAACAGTATCTGTGGGTCAACGTTGATATCCTTTTCGTTGACCTTGATTGAACTCTTGCAGCCTAAAGTTACGACTTGATATTTTTCTTGAATACAAAGTCGTCTATTTTGGATCCATTCATTAACTGTAAGATCTTATTCCCACTTCACTTGCTTCGTACACATTTACGTTTGGTTCACCGGTCATTCCTGTTTCAATATTCCGTAGACTCTTCTTGGCTGAAAATGGGTTTCTATCCATCAAAAACTGTGTAAAACATGTAATGTCTTCATCATCAAAAACTGTGTAAAACATGTAATGTCTTCATCATCAAAAACTGTGTAAAACATGTAATGTCTTCATCATCAAAAACTGTGTAAAACATGTAATGTCTTCATCATCTCTCTTTCGTCTTGCTGTTCCAGATTCTTTGTGTTGGTCCGATGTTTCGTAGTTAAGGGATGTTATGTTTTGCATTGCTTCATTAACAAGGGCACATTGGGGCATATACATGTAAGGACCTGGCAGTTAAATTTCAGTATTTCAATGTTGTAAATCAATTGGGAATAATTGTGGGTGGATTTTATATAAAAATAATATTGGTTGCTACATATTTCAGAAATACACGTTCGTGTCTCCGTAGCATCACGAAACATGTTGTTCTATATTTGTACTTAATCTATTTCATGTAGGTTAAGATACATACCTTTCAATTTAGTGTACATTACAGGTATTTTAAGCATCGTTTTTGTAAGCGGAAAGATGCCTTGATTATTTATTCCTGCGTGAAGTTTATTGGGACAGCACCTTGTATACGTAATGTCCGGCATCTTTATCCCATATGTTTACATGTATGCACTGTTTCGTTTTTAAGAGCGTGTTTCACTTTACGGTTATATTGCTATGTAAATCGTTTGTAACTATTACAAAGCTGTTGTGTACATTTATTAGGGCCCCGCATGAAATGCGGGAAGTCCTATAGTAATCACATTGTCCGTCCGTCTGTCCGTCAACACTTTCTTTGTGACACGATAACTCAAACAGTTTTTATTGTACAGTTTTCAAATTTTGTACAGAAATAATGTACAATAAGAGGAAGAAGCCTATAGATTTTGGGGTCATTTCACTTTGTCTGTTTGTCTGTACGGCATGATCTTTGTCATTATGAACACTTTCTTTGTTACACAATAACTCAAACAGTTTTCATTGTACAGTTTTCAAATTTTGTACAGAAATACTTTACAATAAGAGGAAGACACCTATAGATTTTGGGGTCATGTCACTTTGTCTGTATGTGTGTCATTATCTTTGTTATTATGAACACTTTCTTTGTGACACGATAACTCAAACAGTTTTCGTTGTACAGTTTTCAAATTTTGTACAGAAATACTTTACAATAAGAGGAAGATACCTATAGATTTTGAAGTCATGTCACTTTGTCTGTCTGTTTGAATGTCATCATCTTTCTTATTATGACCGTATTTATTTACCAGTCTAAGGGAGATAATTCAATTTGAATTATGATATGCATTGTATTGATATATAGAAACTTGACAAGAAATAACTCTACAACATTGTGCATGTGTATATATTTGTTGTTTTTTTTTAATGTGATATAAAAAAAAAATGCTTGATGTTACATGTATATTGAATTAAAACACGTCATTCCCAGTCAACAACTTTCGATCGAGATCGGAATACGAAATAAAATTTCTTATATCCGGTTGCAAAGTGAAACTGCTTCATGCTTCAAGTTGTTGAATTATGTAGTAATTGCACGTTACACATTAGAGAACTGTTCCTTTTAATAAAGAAAGTCACAAAATAGATACAAAATGAGTGTACCTTATTCATTACTGTTACCGAGCTTTCGTCGGCGAAAATCTCGAAATGGCGTGTTTCACTGCGCTTGTTGACGGTAAGGTCCACATTTTCTACTTGAGTATATTTATATTTGCTCATGAATTTTTTGCGCATACATGGTATGTCTCGGCTAGGAATAATGGAAACT
Organism: Ostrea edulis; assembly: GCF_947568905.1. Classification (NCBI taxonomy): domain Eukaryota; kingdom Metazoa; phylum Mollusca; class Bivalvia; order Ostreida; family Ostreidae; genus Ostrea; species Ostrea edulis. The sequence goes on along the minus strand of NC_079165.1, from coordinate 71,721,509 downwards.
TTCTCACTTATGTATGTAAAGACATATGAATCTCTATTTTTAAAAATGTAGAACACTTTTATCAAATGACAATGTGTTTGAAAACGCTTAGAGCCCCGATGTCAGAATTTCCTTTTCCAAGACATCAATATGTCAAATTCATAATCCTTTTCGAATAGGATGTACCATATTTTGTACCAGTTATCCATTTTGAATCCTCTATTAGAATGGAATTTTGTTGCACTCTGTTGTGTTTGAGTGGATGTCATGAGTGTGTGTCAAACAGAGGTAATTTAAATTGCATAAGTCTCTCACAAATATGCTTCATGATGCCTTTTTCACAAATTGGCATTCCAGTGTATCTTTATATATTATTAATTCTAACATATATACCAGCTCCAAACATTGCTATATCAAATACAGATGTCACTTTCCTCTAATATTACCCTCGGCGGGGCCCTTGCTGACCGTGTCAGTTTTCTAGTTTTATTGATGTTTTTAGCGGAAAATCTTACCTGAAATTGTAATTTGCTCATTTGTACGACGACAACATCGTCTGGTCGACGAGTGATATTTTGTTTAACATAATGCGAATGTTTACAGTCATAAATCTTTACTTACAGTGCATGACTATTTCCAGAATTATCTCCTAGTTTAAATCCATCACCAATTCTGATTTTATAACACCTTTTCACGTTCTTTATCATTTTGTACGGCAGCTTTGTTTGACACTGTTTGACAATATTATGTCTGTACGGTACAGTACAGTGCCGTGATTGGTTGGACGTCTCCATACAGTAATTCCATTGGTTAAGCCCCATCACGTGTTATATTTCAGAAACCTATATATACAGCACAAGCGTCATAGATTACAAATAATTTCAAGTTGTATTGGCGGCAACATTCAAACTTCTCTCCTCGGATACAATCCAGATTTCAAGATTAGGTTAGAAGTTTGATAAGACATTTATCTCCAAACACACTGGACACCTGTTTTACTTTATATCAACAGGGTTGCATCAACAAATATTCCTTTAACCAGTAATTTCCGTTTTTGCACTTAAACCTGTACGGCAGACGTCTTAGACCATATGAGTATTTCACTTTGTGTTATCACCTGTCAATTGAATGAAATCACATGTATTGAATTAAATCATTGATTACCTTCACCTATAGTCATATTATATCAAACCAGAGACTCCTTTGGTTGGAGGGTTCATTAACAGTACCTGAGAGCCACGGTACTTAGTACCTGACCTGAATTTGAGTTCTACTATTTTGTAGTCCCCACATCTATGTCGCCATCCTTGGGGAGCTTACAATTGTTGGTGTCAGAAGTGGGATGCTTAAAATTCCAAAATCATCCAGTGAAACAAACCCATTGCCTATTACCGGTCAGCTGTCCTGTGTGTTGGTTTATTGTATATAGTGTATATAGAGTTACTCTCATTAGCCTTTTATTTATTGTATATAACATTTGAGTAGAAAGATGGCAAATGCACCCTCCCCTGATTCTGAGATACAATTCAGAGTTGATGATGAAGTAGGACAAGGTGACCAACCCCTTGATTTATCTCCCTTCCCTGTTATTGACAAATCAGGTCACACCCCTATTCCAGACTTTGATCATGAATCAGACCATGAGTTTGTCCCAAGACCATGCGATACCCCTCCCAGATTACAATTCATGGGAACCAGAGTGCCTAACCAAAATAGACCGAATCCAGAAACACAAATACTTGTCAAACCAGAGCCATATAATGGAAAAGATGACTGGGATGAGTACCTATCACACTTCCAAGATTGCGCAGAATTAGGAAGATGGTCTAACCGGACCAAGCTACTCTTTTTGGCTGCTAGTTTGCAAGAACAAGGCAGAACCTTTTACATGAGTCTGTCAGTAGACGATAAGGAATCCTATCAGTCACTAGTTAGCAAATTAAACCAAAGATTTGGGAGTACCAGTAATCAAAATCGCCGGCTGTCAAAATTGGAAATGAGAAAATGCTTACCAGGGGAGTCAATAGCAGTCCGTGGAGATGATATCCGTCAAATGGCGCAAAGAACATACTACAATTTGGATGCCCTTGCACAGGAGGCTTTAGCCTTAAACCAATTGTATAATATAATTTCCCTTGAAAGGAAATGTCGATGCATTGATAAAGACTGTCGCTGAAGCAGTGGATGTCAGAGAAAGGTATGAATCCATTATTGGCGATTGTGCAGACAGATGGAAATTGAATGTTCGCGTCGTGGAAAGCGACACATCACTCAAACAATCAATTGATGAGAAACACACTGACAATTCAAGCACCAGCCAAGTAATCTGAGCCTTACAGAACCTCACTTCCAGATTGGACCGTCTTGAGAACAATGTTACCAGAGGCCAGAGAAAATTTGATAAACCAAATTCACAAAATAAAAATTGTTACAAATGCCAATCACCTAATCATTTCATGAAATCATGTCCCCAAAGCCAAACCCAAGAGTATAATTATCAAGGGAAACCAAACCAACCAACTACCAACAGTAAGAACAGGAAATATCAGGGAAACGCCAGACCGCTGGCTCATTAGGCCTTGAGCCAGCGGAAACCAGATGTCCCACTTTAAATTTCGAAACACGAGGAGGTCATATTGGGGAAGTGGGCAGCCAATGGGGTAATAACTTTTATACAAATGCAAATGTGAATGATTGCAAAATAAACGTTTTAGTCGATAGCGGATCAACTGCATCCATCCTTTCGAAAATGGTTTTTGATAGGATGAATGAAAGCGATCCGGAATCTGATCCTCACCGCCTGGCTGATGTGAGTGGAAACCAAATAACCACACATGGTTCATCCTGTTTGCCAGTGACCCTGGGGAGCCAAACTTACCAACAGAGATTTATTGTGTGTGATACAAGTCAAGAGGGCATATTAGGACAAGACTTCCTTTTGAACCATATTCAAAAGATAGATTATCAACGTTTGGTCCTGCATACCAAAGAGCATGATGAGATACAGTGTTGGATTGGTGGGAACGAAAATATGAAATGCAGAGTTCTGTTGCAGAAAACGACTACTATACCATCAAATTCAGGTAATCGTTGTCCCAGGCGTTATCAATGTTAAGGATGACAAGCCAAAAATCAATATTCTTAATACCAGTCCAAATCCTGTCACCCTTTATGCCAACCAACAAATGGGCATATGTCTTTCTTATTCTGACCTTCCGGAAGATTCCTTCTGCACATCCTTGAGCAGTAGAACCCTCACACTGCAATAGTAGTAGCACCGTGCCCACTTACCTTCTGGATTTGCTAAAAGAAGCTCTGAACATTTATTCAATGACCAGAGGAGGGCACTGCAATGCCTACTCCTGAAATACAAAGAAGTATTTTCTCAATCTTCCGAAGACATTGGACGAACTGATTTGACTCAACACAAAATCAATACAGGTATTGATTTTCCTATCAGACAACCATGGCGACTTCCCATTGGCAAGAGAGACTTGGAAAAAGAGGAATTACAGAAAATGATTGATAGAGGTATAATAGAGCCTTCCAGTAGCCCCTGGGCATTGTCTTAGTTATCAAAAAGGATGGCAAAGTAAGGTTCTGTGTGGATTATCGCCACCTCAATAATGTGACCATAAAAGATGAATATCCACTTCCTAGGGTTGATGATTGTTTGGATTCTCTTGCAGATGCTAAGTGGTTTGGTTCCATGGACCTCATCAAGGTTTCTGGCAAATTGCCATGTCACCTGAAGATAGAGATAGATATAAAATACAAGTCTTAGCCTATACCAATTTACAGTAATGCCATTTGGTTTGGCAAATTCACCATCTGCTTTGGAGCGCCTTATGGAAGGGGTCCTCAGAGGTTACAATGGCAAGAATGCCTTGTGTATATGGATGACATCATAGTACCCAGTACGACATTCTAAGAAGGTCTTTCGAGACTGGAGCACATATTCCAACGCCTGTTGACAGCAAATCTCAAATTAGAACTTTCAAAGTGCACTTTTTTCAAAAGAAAATAAAGTTCCTAGGCCACATAGTATCAGAGTCTGGTATATCTACAGACCCCGACAAAATTAGTGCAATTATGAGCTGGCCAGTACGACATTCTGCCTAAGATATGAGAAGTTTTCTTGGTCTCTGCTCCTACTACCGGAGATTTGTCCAAGGATTTGCCCAGATTACAAGACCACTCCATAATGTATGCGAAAAGAACGCCAAGTTCCAATGGTCAGAGGCATGCCAGAAATCTTTTGAAGAACTTAAACAAAAACTGACCCAGTCCCAATACTTGCATATCCTTTGCCAGACCTTGGTTTTATATTAGATACTGATGTCAGTGATAAAGCTGTTGGCAGTGTTCTTTCTCAGGTCCAGGATGACTCCGAAAAAGTTATTGCAAACATGAACAAAGCAATGAATAAGCATGAACAGCAATACTGCATTACCAGGAAGGAGCTATTAGCAGTAGTCATGGCCCTTAAAACTTTCCATTCTTATCTTTACGGTCAGAAAGTACTTCTTCGAACAGATAATTCCGCTATAAGCTGGATGAAGAATCTCAAAAATCCAACCGGACAAACAGCTAGATGGCTGCAGGAAATTGAGACGTATGACTTCACTGTTACGGATCGTGCAGGGCGAAAGCACTCCAATGCTGACGCCATGTCTAGACGTCCTTGTCGCTCGTGTGAACGACAAGAGCTGAGAAACCTTCAGAACGACAGTGAAGAGGAAACAACACAACAAATTCCTGAAGCACAAATATGTGCTATCACTAGAAGTGGGGCATCCCAAAATATTTTTTCTCCTGAAAGCGGTTTTATCCTTGATGGTTGGCAATTAGATTCTATTCGACAAGCACAGTTAGAAGATAGAGATATTTCTCCTATTCTAGTAGCCAAAGAGTCCAATGATCCTAAGCCAGCTTGGGATAAAGTTTCCCATGGAACAGGAACTCTGAAAACCATTTGGAGGTTATGAGAGAGATTGAAGGTGTTACATGGTGTTCTTTATCGCAGATTTTTCAATGATAACGGTGAATCAGGTCATTTGCAGTTGATAGTTCCTTCATCACTCAAAGATCAAGTGTGTAGACATTTTCACGACATTCCCACTGGAGGCCACTTAGGTACAGAGAAGACCCTCGACAAAGTTAGAAATTCCTTGTATTGGCCAAAAATGAAGAGAGACATAGAGCACTACTGCTCACAGTGTGACCTTTGTGCGGCAAAGAAACCCTCTAAAACGTCTAATAAGGCCCCTCTTCAACAGTATTTAGTTGGTAAACCAATGGAGCGTGTGGCTGTTGATGTCCTTGGCCCCCTCCCTTTAACAGTTAAAGGAAATAAGTACATATTAGTGCTATGTGATTGTTTTAGTAAATGGACTGAAGCATTTGCCATGCCCGACCAAGAGTATTTAACAATAACTAAAATCCTTGTCAATGAGTCCATATGCAGATATGGAACTCCCCTCCAATTTCACTCAGACCAAGGCCGTTCATTTGAGGCAAAATTATTTAGAGATATGCTATCTATGTTTCGAATTGAGAAACCAGCGCCCATAAGTCAATGGTACAGTTGAGCGGTTCAACAGAACTCTAGTCAACATGCTAGCAATGTACTGTAAGAAGGATCAAAGACATTGGGATGAAGTCCTACCCCAGGTCATGTTGGCTTACAGAGCTTCAATTCATTCTAGCACTGGAGTTTCTCCCAATGAGATGTTTTTGGGACGTAATGTAATTATGCCACTAGAAGCCATTATACCAAGACCCAAGGACTCAGATGAAGGTGATATTCCACAAGCAGGCGAATATGTAATTAGATTACAGGAAAATTTATCCAAGGCCCATGAACTTGCCAGGGAATGTCTGAAACAGAATGCTAATTATCAGAAGAAATATTATGATTCAAAAGCGGAAATGAGGAAATTCCAAGAGTGTCAACCAATCTGACTGTATGATGCTTCCAAGAAGGTTGGAGTATGTAGTAAATTGATCTGGAAATGGAAAGGTCCATATGTAATTACCAAGAAAATTGATGATGTCACCTGCCTAGTCCGGAGATCAGAAAAACAGAAGGGCAAATTGTATCACACAGACCGACTGTTACCATACAAGGGGAGACATCCACCAAAGTGGTATCAGAGATACAGGAACAGAGTGAATAACCAAAATTCAATGGAGTAAACTACTAAGACAAGATGTAGATATATTCTTTGTTTTATTTATATTGCAAAATAATAAGAGGTTCATGTAGATCCTTGTGGATGGTGTAGGGAGGTGACAGATGTATGCAATCTATGGCCCTCATCAATGGTGTTGGGAGGTGACGGCTGTGCACGAACTAGGGCCCTCGCCTTTGATGAAGGGAGATGACGGATGTGTGCAATCTATGGGCCTCACCATGGGTTGGTACCAAGATGTAGATGGTCACTGCATATCAAGGGTATAACCGTTGTTGTGTTTTAAGTTGTGTTTTGTCTGCATCAAGTCTTCTAGTTAAAGTTCCAGAAGGAGAAGCATCAGATGATAAACTTACTTGTCCTATTTTCTCTAATTTCGGAGACTCCCTCAATATTACCATGTTCAATGTCGCCTGTGGTCTGTTTGTTTTGTTTTTTTTCGTTGCCAGCTATACCCTCCTATCTTGTTCCATTTTGGCCATACCTAAAACAATCCCATAAGGTGCATAGCCATATTGTAAATCTACCTGGTTTACATATAAAGCAATTGAATCTTCTAGAATCACATTATATCTATATGTCATTTATATGTATATTACCTAGGTAATGATATATACAGACTTAAGAAATGTCTTCATTACCTTCCTATGAATTCCATGTTAATTTTCCAGAATGTCATTTCAATGTAACCTGGAGGTGGATGGGCAGCTGTGTGGCCCGACGTTTGACACGAGGCGGAAGCTGAAAGAACATTTAAAAAAAATGTAGCCCCAACCCCTCATAGGATACTAAGAGTTCTATGCTCTTTCTGTCTAGAGAGGGAGGTAACTTTCAACAGGGCTGCGGATCTGAAGGTGCACGTCCTCAAGCGACACAAGGAGGCTACCTTAGCAGTGAATGTTCCCATAGATGAATTGTTTACAGGGAATAACTGCTTTTGGTTGTCCTACCACCCTACCCACTATCGCTTTCTGGTAGAGCCGGCCGAGAAAATTTCCAGGACCTCTTTCAGACTTCGATCCCTCCTGTTAGAATGGACCAGGAAATCTACAGTTTCCCGACCCAGGAAAACCAGACAGGACTGACTGGAGGGGTGGGAAGCTCCCACCACAGATTTCCAACAAGCCGCTGCCGTCCTGGAGGGATACAACCCATCTTCCCCTGGCCTTTTCTCTGTGATTTCGGCATTTTTAGTTCCTGGAGCCATTTGTGCCCTTTTAGAGGACCAGGAGCAGTATTTTTATATACGTCTCAATGACAAAGTCCTTTTTTATGCTAGGAGCGTAACCAACCTGTTCAGGAAAATGGCTGTACTGCGGAACAACACCTGCCCAGCCCTGAAGCAGTTTGTCGATCTAGGTGAGAAACAATGGAAATCAAAAGCACAGCACCTTTACTCCTCCCTGGGAGTAGACTCACGTCATTTTGAATCTGTCTCCCATTTCAGAAAGGAACTTCCTGAGCCCGAGATAGAACTTTTTGCCGAGTCATCAGATTTTGAAGGATCTCCTGCCCCTCCATCTTGTCCTCGTAAAGTTATTGAGAGAACTCCAACTTACGACCCTGTGTCCCAAAGCCTGGAGCCCGCCAGGAAGAGACTCTACCTGCCAGAGAGAACCGATTTTCCGGTTGCCAAGCCTGTTCAGTCCCCCAGTCAACTTGCTCCAAGTCCTGTCGTTCCCTCTGCTGTTGGTCTTCCTTTCCCATCAAATACCCCAGTCCCTGCTGCCTTGTCACCCATTCCGGCATCATTAGGACTCTTGCTCAGAGAGCCAGGAACCTCCTTGCCCGAGGTTGTATGCCCCTCCTCCCTCCTTCAAGACGACAGTGGCATAAGGAAGGAGAAGTTACCATACCCAGTGGAAATGTGTCTTTTCCTTGGCCTCCAAAGTCATATAAGCAGATGACAAGAGATCAGAAATTGCTGGAGTTCGAATTTGCAGCACTAACACTAAAAAGGAGCCAATCGGTACATGAGGATGTGGAAAAAGCAGATATCCTTGATAAATTCAATATCCTAGCAATTCCTGGGACTTAGGACTTGTCACCAAAAAAAGCAAATGCACCATCTGTTAAAAGCCGAATTTATCTATATCAGGCTGTTCGGAATATTGCGATAGGGGCTTCTCAAACGGCACAGGATAAGGAGGTGATTGAATTCCTGGAACATGGCAGCAGCAAACGGAGAAGATCCTGAGATCACATCATTGCTATTCTGGACAGCGTTGGAATTCCCCTGAGACTTAGTGACTGAGAAATTTAAATAACATTGGCATTAAAAATTCATGTGTTGAATTTTTCATTAATTCAGGAGAATTAAAATTCTTGGGTGGGGGAAATGTAAGGACCTGGCAGTTAAATTTCAGTATTTCAATGTTGTAAATCAATTGGGAATAATTGTGGGTGGATTTTATATAAAAATAATAATGGTTGCTACATATTTCAGAAATACACGTTCGTGTCTCCGTAGCATCACGAAGAATGTTCTATATTTGTACTTAATCTATTTCATGTAGGTTAAGATACATACCTTTCAATTTAGTGTACATTACAGGTATTTTAAGCATCGTTTTTGTAAGCGGAAAGATGCCCTGATTATTTATTCCTGCGTAAAGTTTATTGGGACAGCACCTTGTATACGTAATGTCCGGCATCTTTATCCCATGTGTTTACATGTATGCACTGTTTCGTTTTTAAGAACGTGTTTCACTTTACGGTTATATTGGTTTGTAAATCGTTTGTAACTATTACAAAGCTGTTGTGTACATTTATTTTATTGATGTTTTTAGCGGCAAATCTTACCTGAAATTGTAATATAATACAGTTGCTCATTTGTACGACGACAACATCGTCTGCTCGATGATTGATATATTGTTTAACATAATGTGAATGTTTACAGTCATAAATGTTTACTTACAGTGCATGACTACTTCCAGAATTATCTCCTAGTTTAAATCCATCACCAATTCTGATTTTATAACACCTTTTCACGTTCTTTATCATTTTGTACGGCAGCTTTGTTTGACACTGTTTGACAATATTATGTCTGTACGGTACAGTACAGTGCCGTGATTGGTTGGACGTCTCCGTACAGTAATTCCATTGGTTAAGCCCCATCACGTGTTATATTTCAGAAACCTATATATGTTACGAATGTAGTAGCACACATCCCGGAGAATACCCTAATATCTAAAGAAAGTAAATGTTTGGTGAGGTACTCCCAGTCATGAACATCATGAGTAATTCACTTCAATTACACAATGCAAATGCATTTTTTATATTTACCATTATAACTCGGGAGAGTGCCTCTCGAAATCCCAAATTTCCTCTATGTATCAGTCGGCTCATATTATGCTGATTTATATTGCTAACCATAGTTTAATAGATACATCTATTTCACGAGGATTTCCAGCAGTGAATTCCATCATACAACTTCTGTAAAACACGTTTAGCGCTCCCTTACACGCGATTGTATTCCAACTGCTTCAAACACTTCAACAGTCAAATATGGCGGGTGTTTACATATGACGCAACGTCATGACAATCGAGCCCGACGTCAATAAATACACAGCTACAGCTGTTCGTCTGGCATTATCCATTATTCAGTTCCACAGTCGATTAGACGAAGGTAACAACTTGACAAAATAGCAACTTCCCACCAAAGCGATGAATGGGAGTGACCAACAGTGCTGTTGGGTAAATATTTTTGTCTTTGATCATTAACGGATTCTTATCTGGGAGCTGATGGACATCTGATGGCAAAGTTTATATACTTTATCAATACTTAAGTGTATGGGAGCTCTAGCATATTAGAAACAAACGTTTACATCTTTTATACTAATGATATCCCATGATTTTACTATGGGAGAAGCTGAGATACAGTTACTTATTAACTCCCATAAATGGGAAAGTAATTATATCCCAGAAAACTAGGAAAGGGGTCAACGCCGGGATATATACTTTTGAAACTTTGTTCCACGTTAATTTTATCAACATGCTCGACTTGATTAATAAAGTTTTATCTTTTGTATTCCTGACTTTTCTTGTCCTTTGTCCAATGTACAGACTTGGGAGACCCACATAAGTTGCTTATACGTGAAATCACAAGAAACGCAACATATATACAGCGCAAGTGACATAGATTACAGATAATTGCCCGTTGTATTGGTGGCAACATTCAAACTTCTCTCCTCGGATACGATCCAGATTTCAAGATTAAGTTAGAAGTTTGATAAGACATTTATCTCCCAACACACTGGACACCTGTTTTACTTTATATCAACACATATTCCTTTAACCAGTAATTTCCGTTTTTGCACTTAAACCTGTACGGCAGACGTCTTAGACCATATGAGTATTTCACTTTGTGTTATCACCTGTCAATTGAATGAAATCACATGTATTGAATTAAAACATTGATTACCTTCACCTATAGTCATATTATATCAAACCAGAGACTCCTTTGGTTGGAGAGTTCATTAATAGTACCTGAGAGCCACGGTACTTAGTACCTGACCTGAATTTGAGTTCTACTATTTTGTAGTCCCCACATCTATCTCGCCATCCTTGGGGAGCTTACATACATAAGCTATTTTACTCTCTGTTCCTCAGATAAACCTCGGTCTCTAGTGAGACCTCATGTTGATTTCACACTACGAATAAAAACTTGTTATATCACCAGATCTGTTGAAAGACCTCCCCAAAACGGTCGCTTCTACGAATTTGTGAACAATAGGATGGACATTCTCGAGCAAAAGCATTTGCTGGAGGTATACATGACTACATTATGTAGATTTGGTGTAGTTGTTGTGACCAGTTGCAGCAAAATATGGCAGCATCTCTTTCAGTGTTTGCAAATGCAGGTACCAGTTTCCAATCCTTTCGACAATAATAAATTTTTGTAGCATTTCCACAAACGAAGATACTGGAACCAAAGAAGGGTAGTCCTGTGATCTTTATGAGATTCTTCAAATAGGTGTATTTTTCTCTGATGTTTTTGGGGCTTTATGGTCCGTTAATTTTTTGTAAGTGATAATCCCATTCAAAAGGTCATCAAACATATCCACAGCTTCCTGGATGCCTGACGTTTTCTCTTCACTGCTTCGAAAATCCATTGGTTTCTAAACAAATTTAGTAGAATCTTCAATATCTATGTCCATTGTAGAGCAATTTTCAGAGACCTCTGCCTTTTCCTTGGGTAAATCAAAATCATATAGTTCTGATAGTATGATGGTTCGCAATGCAATCTCAACGAGAAGGTGCCCTCTTACTGCACTTAAATAAGCTTTACCAGTCATCATATGAGAAACACTCGTCTCTGTATATACCGTTTCCAACAATTCTTTTAGCCCCAAATTGTTCATAAGATGCCCGATTACTCCCAAGAAACCCATTTCTCTGTGGAAAGCTCCCAATCTGAGGATGACTCCTTTGACTACACTGTCAGTCATCCCCTGTCGTATGATATTCATTGCTTTTCAATACAAAGGTTGATCAAATATCAACACAGGAAAATGTTGGTATTTTCTTGCTTCTTTGCAGACAAAATGTAACGTCGAGTAAATGCAAGATGAATCGCTTGGGTTCATGTCTAAGCTTGGGCTCATGTCTAACATGGGCAAGAAAACCACATTTGACTGCCCAGGATAATCTACAATGCTTACCATCTGACAAGTTGCACGCCAACTCCGAATTCGCTTTGGCCAAACAACGCTACAAAGGAGTGAAATATCACAAGAAGTGTCTTCGACTTCATTAACGTTTAAGTCTGTGAAAAACATATCCTTTAGGCGTCTGGCTTCTATCTTGCAAAAGTGAATATCGATTTTTGCGATCTTTCAGTTCTTTTGTTGTTATTTCAATGCAAGGTGAAGATAACGAACAGTGATCAATCTCATAACTCCTACAAGCAATACCAAATAGATAGTTGGGCAAACACGGACCCCTGGACACACCAGAGGTGGGATCAGGTGCCTAGGAGGAGTAAGCATTCCCTGATGACCGGTCACACCTGCCGTGAGCCCCATATCCTGATCAGGTAAACGAAGTTATCCGCAGTCAAAATCAGTGTGCCAAGAACGGCTTAACAATCGGTATGAAACACGTCAGACAGCATTTGACCCAATGCGAGGTTGTATTGACGAACTAGATCGTTATAACGACCATAGAATTTGCGAAATGCTGACTTCAATCGAGACTGTTGAAATCGCTGTACCATCAACTTGTTCAATGCATGGAATCATGAGTTCCTTCTGATGCTTTGGTGTAAATCCAACAATGATGTCCATGCCATGGAATGTTCCATGTCCATCTAAAGGACGAATGTTGTGGTCAACATTGTCAGCAACGAATTGAATTGAGGTATTACCACTTACAGCTTCCTCTTGTGTTGATCGTTTAGCTGTCGTATATGCAGCATTGGCTTCAAACTTCTGGACCACTGAATAATATGACGAAAATCCAAGGCAATTCAAAGTATCGATTAGAAACTTTGGTCCAAAATGACGATGAAGTTGGATGTCAAGCCCAATTTGTAGTGGTCAGGAGTTATACTGCTTCTGGTTCTTGTGGATTGCATTACTGCCTGTCCAATAGAAGATACCTTTGATTGAACATCACCTGTTGTGAACAACGTCTGTAAGAACAAGCGCAAACTCTCTGGAACATATTCAAAGTTTTTCCCCAGGAGATCAGATTTTTCCCCACCTCCCCAGCTTGACCGCCCCAGGGGGCCTTCTGACCACCTCCCCAGCTTGACCGCACCCGGTGGCCTGCTGGCCACCTGCTTGACCCCTACACTCATGCCAATACCCCTCAAAACTGCACTCCGTTGAACCAGCCATCGGCCCGCACTCAAAACAAGAGAGAGAGAGAGAGAGAGAGAGAGAGAGAGAGAGAGAGAGTTAAAAGATTAAAACTAAAGTAGATGTTTCTTGGTTAAAATACATTGATTGTCCTGCGTACGTGTATCATGTATACATTTACATGATAAATTGTAATTTTCCCGCCGTGTTACTTTCCTTTCCAGTATCTAATTTTGGATCAATATTCTACATCAGTACTGCGTTTGAATATTAATTAGATAGCGTGTTTACATGCATATCGAAGATAAAACTGGACGGCGGTAAGAGGAAAATAAATGTATTGTAATACCATGGGATTATTTGAAAGCTTTGATCACTGTCCAAATCTTGAAATATTCTTGAACAATACACTGAACTCGAGACAAAACACAAATACACAAAGTGCAGGGGTAGGTTTTCATCTTGCGGACCATTTTTAACTTACATGTACTTGCAAGCGGATGATTTCCAATTTGGACAGTGGATACTCGATTCTGTGAAACTTATACATTTCTATCATGACATGTTTTTATTGGTTTATTTACAGCTGGCTGTGCGCCGTGTCCATTTATGATTGATGTATATATTTGCGTCTTGTATAATCTGGTCAAATGACGTCATATGACCCTTGACATCTTAAGTAAACATGCGAAGTGAAAGTACAGGATGTTGTGGTACTTGAAAAGTGTTTTGTAATATTAATAAATGAACTACACCCATAACAATAGGATATAAAGCTTCATTTTTCTGAATAATACTTATACATGCGTTGTTTATTGGGGTGGACACCATCTGTCATAACTTTGTGATCACAAGATGTAATCTAAAACCAAGTATTGTGTTCCAAGAATGTTGCGTAACGAAGATGTTGGATATAATCTTTAATAAGAATATGATACCAGTACTGTCTACAATATGATTGTAATATTAAATGAGTATGAAACGTGGGAGGATTTTACAAAGTTGTGTATGTACAGTGTAACACCGAAAATCCGGGTTAGAATAGGTTCTCAGTACCTCGATATTATATAGGTCAGATTCTTATTAAAAGTATGTCAAATGTTTAGGACAAGGTCACAAGATAACACACGAATGCATCAGTCGAAGAGATCTTACCTTAAAAAAAACGTATCTACAAAATATGACATCCCTCGCTAAAATAGTTCAAGAGATGTTTTCAAAGATTTTTCTTACATATCAGCATATAAAACTGTGGTCCCCTATCATGGGGTGTTTCTAAAACACGGAACGGAATTTAAGAATTAGAATGATTCACGTAGCTAAGATAACACCAAATATCAGGGGGAAATGCTTTATTTTGTTAAAAACTTAAATTATTGGAATTTGTTTACAAGCGGTAAAACAATTTTATCTTAAAATTCTACATCATAAAATGATTAAGCGAAGTTAAACGTTTGTATAAAAATTTACGAAGCGTTTTACAAGAATTTCGGCATTGACAGAGGTGTTGGCGAGCAGCGACACCTATGTGTAGAGAATCAAAACACCACACGTGGTTTATATGCCCCCCCCCCCCCCCCCCCCCCCCCCCCACGGTGGCAAAACGTCATCAACGCACATTTACATGTACATGTGAATTTACACATAATACCGTGTATGTGTACACTTACCACAGGGGGTGTTTTATATATATAACAACGACAATTCATGATCTTATGAAGTCAGCAAGTTTAAATCTTGTGTTGGATTATTTATTAACTAATAGCGACTTAGAGACCACAGCACTCCGATCTTAAATAGGGAGGACCTCTGGCAGTTTATTTCTAAATTAAACATTTATATCAATAATAAGATGACCTTATAAATACATTCAAGAATAAATTCTCTGCTAGTGTTTTAGCTATTTCATATATTATGAAATAAATCTGTTAATTCCTCTTACTTTGTTTTAAAGTTTAGGTTTGAAGAAAATTGTTAAAATATATTTGATCTTTTACAATGTTGTTTTCGGGGGGGGGGGGGGGGGGGGGGGGCAGATCATAACAAAGCCGGGGGAAAGGATGCTACCCACAGATGCTTGCTTAATTTTTTTATGGTAAGTTAGTGGATTTAAAATACATATGTATGAACCGGTGGATTCTGTGGATGGCTTCTCGTTCTCTCTGTAATTTCTGCTTCCCTTGTTCAACATCTTGAAGTGAATTTTAAATCTAATCCCGGTTTTATTACTTTTCTCTAACTATAAATTCTAGGAATATCAAACTTTTGCTAAACACCGACTTGACTTGCTTTTAAAAAATAAACATTTATTGGTACAATAAATTGTTTTATATGCAAAATTTTATATAACAAACAACGTATGTAATTTACTGTTTAATTGTGCATCCCTTTGGGTGCCCCTTCAACTTACTACTGGACTTTGTAATATTAACCAATCAAATGAATGTTTACATATCACGTGGTATATTCACTCAAGCCATTTTTTCTCTGGGAAGAAGACACGGAATTTTACAAACCACCTCTCCCCCGTCCACCACCCACATTTGTGATTCCAGCACGCCAAACTGTAAATGTTTGTAATGCCTTCCTATACACTGTTCACCACTTTATTGCTTTTGCTTATGTTTTTACTTTGGTGCCTTTTTTACGCGCCACCTTTTTGATATTTAGTAGTATTCTTAACATATATCTATTGGCTGGGCTACTTTTGTCATGTCATGTGATTAGTCATATTTGTGTCATGTGACTAGTCAGCATGTTTTTGGTTGTATGTTTTACACTTTAACTAGTCAATTTGTAATATTGCTATATTTTGTTTTTTAAGCCCAGCCAATTAATTGTCATGTAATTGTAGTTAGTTTTTTGTCATTTGTTAGATTTAATAAATGACATTGTCTCATGATTTGAGTCTTTTTCTTCATTGATATGAAATATGCAGTATATGAAAACTTGAGCAAAAACAAAGCTGCGAATAGCCAGAATTATTTTCCTCTTATTGCAGAAAATTTGTGGATATAAATGTTATTGCCATTCTTAGTTATTAAATCGAAAGAACCTTTACTCATGGATTCACATTCAAAACAAACAAAAATTCAGTGAGAGATCAATCGAAGGGATCTAAATCTGGTTATTGCCCTTGAATATGTTTAGAGACATGGAACCACTTGCACATAAGCCATTCTTTCAGATGAAAGAGTTTTTACACATTTTCAAGGTGTTTAAGGCTCTTCTCAAATACAGTAGATGTTTAGTGACCTTATATAGACCTTTGAATTCTTGTCAGCTCCAGTTACCATGCCTTTTAATCAATTTTATGTTTTGACTTGACTATCTTTGATACTATGAAAGGTACTCAGTTTAGGTTTCTTAATTCTGGTTCTTACTCTTTCGACCTTGAATTTAGGGTCAAAGGTCTTGGTCATACATTTAAATTCTAATGTTTGCAATTTTCAAGCAAATTGAGCGTTCTGAAGTCAAAGTCACCTCTCGTTTATAAGGCACTATGATACGATCTCTTAGAGGTTGTGTTTTGTCCCCTACCTACAAAGTGGAAGGGGACTTTAGGTTTGCGCTCCGTCCGTCAGATCAGTATTAAGCACCCTTTTCTCTGTTCTTGCAGATATACATTTCATATTTAGTACATTGCTTTGCCATAATAAATTACAGATCAAATTTGAATTTCATCGCGGTCTGTTGTACATCAAACTTGGTGCACTAGTACATTGTAAGGAGTAGATGGCCTCTATTGAAATTGATGTAGCATGGTCAAAGATCAAGGGTCAAACTGGACATAGGAATATAGTGTCCGCTCAATATCTTGAGAATCCTGTGCTTGACAGACATAAAATTTAGTACACCGGTACATCCAAGAAGTAGATTACCCCTAGCGATTTTGAAGTCATATGGTCAAAGGTCAAACTGTTTGCTCAATATCATCAGAACCCTTAGCTTGACAGACATGAAACTTGGTGCACTGGTACATCTTAAGAAGTAGATGACCCTTGGTGATTTTGAGGTCAAATGGTCAAAGGTCAAACTGGACATAGGAAGATACTGTCCACCCAACATCTTGAGAACCCTTTGCTTGACAGGCATCAAACTTGGTACACTGGTACATCCTAAGAAGCAGATGACTCCAAGAGATTTTGAGGTCACATGGTCAAAGGTCAAACTGGACATATGAAGTTTTTTTAAATCGAGGCAAGCTACTGACAAACAAGTTGATGGTACAGGGGTTTCAACACTCTCGACTGAAGTCAGCATTTCGCAAATTCTATGGTCGTTATAACGATCTAGTTCGTCAATACAACCTATCACTGGGTCAATCGCTGTCTTACGTATTTCATACCGATTGTTAGGACGTTCTTGGCACACTGATGTTGACTACGGATACCTCCGTTTACCTAATCAGGATATAGGGCTCACGGCGGGTGTGACCGGTCGACAGGATATGGTTGTTCCTCCAAGACGCCTGATCCCGCCTCTGGTGTGTCTGGGGGTCCGTGTTTGCCCAACTATCTAATTTGTATTGCTTATAACAGTTATAAGATTGGTCACTGTTCGTTATCTTCACCTTTCATTCGTATGTAAAACTGACCTTAGAGTTACACCCTACCCCAGGGGGTCATGATTTGAACAAATTTGAATCTGCACATGTCAAGAAGATTTCATGTTAATTTCAACTTTGCTGGCCCAGTGATTCTTCATAAGAACATTTTTTAAAGATTTTCTTTATACATTCTAATGTCAAACTTTGATCCCCTATAGTGGCTTCGCCCACCCCTGGGGCCGTGGTTTGAACAACTTGAATCTACACTGCGTCAGGAAGCTTTCATGTAAATTTCAACCTCTCTGGCCCAGTGGTTCTTGAGGATTTTAAATTACCCCACCCTATTTTTACATTTTTTTTATTATCTCCCCTTGAAAAAGAGCGTCGCCCATCACTTGAAAAAACAACGTGAATACCCTTCACCCAACGATGCTTTTTGCCAAGTTTGGTTCTAATTGGTCAAGTGGATCAGGAGAAGTCGAAAATGTGAAAAGTGTACGGACGACGGACAATAGGTGATCACAAGAGCTGACTTGAGCTTTCAGCCTAGGAGAGCTAAAAATATAAATTACAAGGTGCTGAAGCTATAAACCTCAACTTAAAGGTTACTTATAGTCTAATATGCTTAGAAGGTTTCACAAAAAATAAGGTTATTCATCATGACAGAGGCTCATTATAGTTTATTATTTGTTTTGAAAACAAAGATTTACGTGTGTTATTGTTTACGATGTTTTCAAAATAAATGGATATTGGTCCAAGTTTATTATATACATGTATATCACATCATTTCAAGTATACTTTAGGTAAAATGTGTTATTTAAAAGTTAAAATTTGTGATTTTACAAAATGAAGATGCTTTGAATTACAAAATTAACGTTTCACAGGTTTGTTTGTTTCCATAAAAAGACGAGAGTCTTTGTTTACATAACACAGAATCAAGGCTAAAATATTGCTCTTATCCTTGCATTCAGACGGTCCAAATTTTGGTTGTCGACTTTAAATGAGCTATATTTTAATTTTGAACATTAAAAATGGAAAATATTTCTTTTGAAAAACGTGACCCAGTCCCTTTAAAGGGACTGGTTCACGATTTTTGAACAAAATATTTTTTATTATTGATGTTAGATATTAAAAGTATAACTCATTTAATATTGACAACCAAACTTTTGACTTTCTGAATGCAAGAATAAAAGCTATATTTTAGCCTTAAATATGTGTTATGTAAACAAAGACTGGAGTCTTTATATGTAAACAAAGAAACAAGTGAAAATTTGATTTTGTAATATAATACATCTTAATTTTGCATAGTCGCACATTTTAACTTTTAAATGACACATTTTACCCGAAGAATGCTTGAAATGTGAAAGTTATAATGAACTTAGATCGATATCCATTTCTTTTGAAAATTTCGTAAATAACATACCACAATCTTTTTTTTACAAAACAAATAATGAACTCTCTAAAGTGAGCTTCTGTGATAATGTATAACCTTAATTTTTATGCCAAATTTTTTAAACATATCAGACAGTCGATTTTGATCATTAAAAGTGAAAAATAAAATTTTGGAGAAAATCGTGAATCAGTCCCTTTAATGTATTGTCGATTATAGATTGATGGAGATACAAACAAAAGTGAAATTGGATCTCGCTCTCCAGTCAATATAGGTGAGTAAAGTGAAGTACTTGCATTGTAGTTTGAAAATGTGCAATGTTTTATGATTTCTAGTACATCGTAAGACATAAACATCGTATTTGAACAATTTTCTCGATTAATAACCAAAGAGTTCATGATAATTAAGCTCGTTTCTTCTAATGTTTTTTATTTGTAACATATAAATTTATGATATTGCACTTCTCTATGAAGTTCAGTGCCTGACTGACTAAGCTGTCAAAATGCAGGCTAATAACACAAAACGCCAACGAAGGGTGGTCAAGTGTGTCTTTCGTGATGAATCGGGACGCATGATGATCGTCATTTCTCTGCACAGAGAGCAGGTGATGGAATAAGAGTACGAAACAGCAGAAACCTCCGTTTTTATGGCTGAGAAAAATGAAAAATTGGTCGAAATGGATTTAATTGCTATGAAACATTTTTCTATAAGGACATTCGGAAAAGATGCACCAGTATTACTGAGACGAAAGCGGCTTACTTCAAATGGCGAAGTGCTTGAGACTCAAGATTTTGCGGACAGTGTTGTCATTGGACATAATATTTTTCGATGCGTTTTAAATAGCGATGAAAATGCTTTGAAAACTTATTTAAAATCTGGGAAGAACCCTAATATCCGAACTAAACACGGAAACTCCCTTCTTCACTTGGCAGTAGAGGCAGGGGACACGGATATTGTGGAGATGCTTTTATGCGATGGTAAAAACAACAAAATGAATTAAGATAGTTATTGGTTGAACCTGTTCTGAAAGAAACAACGAGACAAACATGTCATCTTTCTTCCAACTCCTATAGGATTTAATATTTGATCATCTCTTGCAGATCGATGTCTAATTGATACCATCAACGATCTGGGACAAACCCCACTAATGTATGCCATAACACTCAACGACTTAGACTTGGTTAAGCGTTTAATTAAAACAGGTAAGAAACCCCTTCAGTTGGAGTAATCTTTGACCATTAATTTGAACTCTCCGATATAATGCTTGTATAACTTGTACATTTATCTCTGACCAGAAATGTATGTTTGTATGCTAATTATTGTCCTCATGTACAATGTGGACAATTTAATGGTTTAGAGAGGAAAAATGAAATTGAACAGTGTTATAGTGCCACAAAATTGAAGAGTCGAGGTCATAGTATTGTAAAGATAACCATTCGTTTGGAAAGCACATTTTCACCTTTAGAATGCAAGTTGGTAAAAGCTACATGATACAACAAAAACGATCTTGTCAGACAAGTTATCAGTCGTATTATACAATTAAGTGTTTATTTAATACATTACAAGCATGTCTCTCCATAACAAAAATCCCGAGCAAAAACACCTCATGTCGTCTTTTTCTGTTCATCCATTTTTGATATATCGGTCATATACTGCATTACATGTATGCATGTAATGTTGCAAGAGTGATTCAAAATCAGACCTCCGGAAAATATGAGCAGGTGTGGAACCTAAAATCTTTCTGGATCCGCGCATGTGTTATTAATAATTTTTGTGATTAAATATATTCTATCATATGTTTATATCTTTCAACTATTTCAATACGCATGAGTTTGTTCTGTTTATGGTAATTTATAAAATTATAATTTATGGTAATTTATAAAATCGAAGCAGACTACTGACAAACAAAATTATGGTTGGAACAACAGTCTCGTTTAAAGTCAGCAGTTCGTAAATTCTATGGTCGTTATAACGATCTGGTTCGCCAATATAACCTGTCATTGGGTCAAATGCTGTCTGATGTGTTTCATACCGATTGTTAGGCCGTTCTTGTAATTGTAAGCTCTGTATCTCCCATGTACCTCAACAAATGACATTAAAATTTTGCTGACGATTAGAAATACCGTAGTTTAGCATTCTAACAATTTAAAACAGAAAAATAAAATTTGAAAATGTTCAGCTCAAACCGTGTCCATGCCCCTTTAGAATTAAATGATGCATATACAATCGATCAATTAAACGAAAGGCGAAGTTAACGAACAGTGATCAATATCATAACTCCTATAAGCAATATAGAACAGAAATTTGGGCAAACATGGACCCCTGGATATACCCGAGGTGTGATACATAAACATAATGTAAACATAATTATCACTGTTCGTTATCTTCACCTTTCATTCATGTACTGACTATTCAGGTTTGTTTAGTCCATAACTTCAAGGCGAGGGCAGGACTTCCATAGAGGTTATAAGTTTCACTTATAATGTACAAATTACAATTTTTAAAAGTCTTCTGAAACCAGAGTGGTCCACATTACGGGTCGAATGATTACACTCTTAGTATCCAAAAAGGAGTCTTTATCCTGAATGATCAGTGTGAATTAGGTGAGTGTTATGGCGATGAATATCTTGTATTGAGTTCCTTTTCTCACAGGTGCTGATGTAGAAGTTCGGGACAGAACGGGTAAAACATCCCTCTTAATCGCTCTACAAGACTGCAACTACGACATAGCTGACTACTTGATCAAAAATGGAAGCGACGTCAATGTTACAGATGCACTAGGACACAGTGCAATGTTCATTCTGATCAACACATTAGACAAGGGATGTTTACGAATGGCGTCGAAACTATTGAAAGCTGGTCAGTACATATTGTATGATATAGATGTATGTATATGGGTTTCTCAAGCATGAGGCTGTCCATAGAAACATCAAATAGTGCCTGACTCATCGCATTTCTGCTCATACCAAATTTATTTAACCATTGCCTTGGCTGACACAATCATATATTGTCGTTCAACAACTCATTGGATGTTAAAGTCAGTTAAATTTCTATTTATTGGGTTTGCAATGTATTATAAAGGACTTTTCTGGAATCATTAAAATCACATTCCTCGTTAAAATACTAGTAATACAAACAGTTAGTCTCCTTGATATCCAGGTTTTATTATACCCCCTTCCAAGAAGAGGTGCATATTGGTTTGCACTTGTCGGTCGGTAGACCACATCTTGCCCGCTCAATATCTTGAGAACCATTCACATGATGATAATGATATTTCATATGTGGGTTGGTTATGAGTAGAAGAGGACCCCTATTGTTTTTTTAGGTCAAAAGGCCAAGGGTCAATCTACTCTGAACATAGGAATACAATTACCGCTCATATTGAGAACCCTTTGCTTGACAGACATCAAACTTGGTACACTGGTATATCTTCAGGAGAAGTTGACCCTATTGATTTTGAGGTCACATGGTCAAGGGTCAAACTGGACATTGGAATATACTGTCAGATCAATATCTTGATATTCCTTTGCTTGACAAACATCAACCTTGGTACACTGGTACATATTCAGGAGAAGATGAACCCTATTGATTTTGAGGTCACATTGTCAAGGGTCAAACTAGACATAGTAATATACAGTCCATTCAATATCTTGATAACCCTTTGCTTGGTAGACATCAAACTTAGTACACTGGTACATCTTCAGGAGATGTTTGAACTGGACATACTAATATATTGTCTCCTTTATTTTAAAAATTATTTGCTTGATTGACCTCAAACGTGGTAAACTGGCACAACATAAGAGTATATGACCCCTATTGATTAAATGATGTGTGTATAACCCTTTTCAATTTTTCACCACGGGGTCATATGTGTTTTACAAACATCTCTTGTTAGTATTGTATTTTCAATACAGAATGCATATGACCAATCTAGTTCCATCCTTGTAACTGAACCCTTGGCTATGAATTTTACAATTTTCATGGAGGGTCAAATGACTCTTATAAGCATGTAAGTATTTTGCCTCCTTGATGTTCGGCAGTAAAGACGACTATCTAAGATTTAATGCATTTTCACTAGCCCCACAAAGGCCCTGAACCCTGAATTTCAGATTTTGGTAAAGGTTTCAATGCTCATTATCATCATCGAAACATTTTGCCTCCTTCATGACTAGAAATAAAGATTTAATGCATTTGTGATACATAACTAAATTTGCTCCACCCTGGGGCATGGACCCTGAACCCAGCTGCAGTTTTGTTGTATGGCTTATTGCTCATAATTATGCCAATAGTTTGACTGTTTGATGTCCAGAAGTAAAGATGATATTGTAAGATATAATGGATTTTCAATGTCTGACAAACTTACATTTACATGTAGCCCCAGCCATAGCCATCTATCATGGGGTCATTATTTTCAGTTTTAGTACATGTGTATAAAGCTCTAAATCGATCATTATAATCATGCGAACCGCTTGACTGCAGTAGTGAAAATGATTTTGTAAGATATAATGCATTTTCAATATATGACCAACATAGCTCGATCAACCATAGGGCCTGAATCCAGGGGTCAAGAATTTCAAATTTTGCTAATGGGCTAAATACTCATTATAATCATAATAAATTTCAATTTTTGAACAACTTAACTCTACTCTAGAGCATAAAACCAGAACGTAGCTCAATCCAAAGGCCTAAAACCAGGGGTTATAAATTTCCACACACAAAAATTCGGTAAAGGTGTCATTGCTTATCATAACCATGCAAATAGTTTGATGCATGATGTCAAGGAGTAAATGCGATTTTTGAAGATTACATTGATTTTGATGGGGGTTTTTTTTTTTGGCCACACCTCTCAAGCACAAGAAAGACAGAGTCCATAAACTTCATACGTTTTGTTTCCCTTCACCCATACCTATTATTTACCAATATTGCTTGACATTTCCTCCAGGAGTTGCATAGAAGCTGAAAATATTCAAAAGTTTACGAACACCGCCTGTTGACGAACAAATACATGTAGGTCACGTGATAAATAGCATGGGACGCAAACGTTTAAAAATTCACAAACCGTTTGACTTGAATAATGAAATTCCTTAAATACTTGTAATATAAGTATATGTATTTGCTCTAGAAATAAATTTCATGAAAAGTATGCCGGCATGAGGCGTTGTTGTTCATACTCTCGTGTATTATGAAAAGTGAAAATTTCTTATATTGACAATATCCTCTTATTTCTGTCGGAATTCCAAGCCTTTAAGGGGTCATCCATAACTGTCAACCATTTTCCAAAGTGTGCAAAAAGCACACTTTTTGAGACCCCCACCCCCTCTCAAAAAGTGTACATCAACCATTTTCAAATTCCAAACAAGAAGATCGACAATCAAGTTTATGAGCATTGTAGTTCAAACATTGAGTTCTTTAACATTGGTACCCCTATTTCTTGTTATATATGAATGATATAATATTTTATAAATGTGTAAATCTTGTGTACATAATAGATTTTTGTTTTTATAGAAAAAATAAAGGTGTCTCTGTCTTATCTTGTCGTCTTTTCACGATAAAATAAAACCGAACTCCGCGGGTATGAAATAAATCCGGAAGAGAAAAAAGCGTACGGTAAAATTGTCGATTTTTTACCCCCTCCCCCGAGCGTGCTTTTTGCACACTTTGGAAAATGGTTGACAATTATGGATGACCCCTAAAATATACATACTATAATTATCATGTAGTTCTGTATTCATACGTGCTGGAGGTACAACGTTTACATTGCAGCGTGTTCATTGGGAAATACTAACAGGTATCATTACAATTTGTAAAGATATCAAAGGCAAAATTATCGTTGTCACAATTCGCACTTCATATCTTCATGTATCATTATGCTCCCGAGATCGAAGATCGGGGGGCATATTGTTGTCCTGTCTGTCGTTCTGTAAATCTGTTATTCTGTCTGAAACTTTAACCTTGCTAATAACTTTTGAACAGTAAGAGCTTTGATAGTTCATAACAGTATTCCATGTGACAAGACCTTTCCGTGGGTACTAAACCTTTTGACCTTGGCATTTGACCTACTTTTTTTTTTTTTTTTTTTTTTTTTTTTTTTTTTACATTAGTCATAACTTATAAATGGTAAATATTAGAGCTTTCATATTGCACATGATCATTTCTTGTGACGAGATCTTTGTACTGATACCAAGATATTTGTCCTTGTGGCCATCTTTGGAATTGGCCATTATCGGGGGCATTTGTGTTTTACAAACACGTCTTGTCAAATTTGCATTCTACTTACATTTCTGTTGGAATTCCAAGCCGTTAAAATAGATGTACAATATTTAACAAGTAGGTACTATGTATTCATACGCGCATTTGCTATTAAATTGCAGCGCCCTCATTAAGAAATGCCTATCATTACAATTTGTAAAGATGTCAAAACCCACTGCAAATGTAAATATAGGGGAGTTAATGCTAATTAATGTTCCTTATTATTCTCTTGTCGAAATACGTTAAAATGATACAAACCAGACTTTATAGGAAAATGCCAAATGTAATGTATAGACAATCTGTTTTATAACAGACTACAGTTTGGATAAAGACAAAGAATGGTTGAAGGAGGAAGGCCTAGACATTGAAATAAGCAAGACCCACAACTGTATTAGCCGTGTCCTGCGCAAAGTCACGTGTGGCGTAAACCTGGCAGAGAGCAGCAAATCAACGTTGTCTTTTTAGGTCACCTGAGTTGCAATTGGTTGTCGTGGTCCGTCAAGTGTTAACAATTGAACAATTTTAACTTCTTGATAACTACCAATCAATTATTTTCAAATTTGGTATGAAGCATCATTGGGACAAGGGGGACATAAATTAGATTTAAGGACTCCTTTCGCCCTAAGGGCTGGACAATTTACTGCCCAAAATTGACCAATTTTCAAAACTCTTCTCACGAATCACACACGTGTAAGAAAAAATAAATAAATGCATAGTGATGTAGAGCAGGAAGGCCTCTAACAAACTTGTAAACTTCATGATCCGCGGGGTAGGGGTTCTGGCCCCAGGGTGGGGCCAAACTAGGTATATAGTGTTTTTGTGTAAAACAAATAACATCTTCTTTAATGTTATTGATACTAAATTGATAGTAAATAGATATTTAGAAAGAGCGGGTAGTCCTTTACCACAATTGTAAATTTGATGATCCCAGGGGTAGGGGTTTTTGGTATCAGGGTGGGGCCAAAATGGCCTGTTATTAAATGTGTGAACATTAGACATTTTTAACCTCTTCTTCATAACTATCATTCCGATTCTTTTCAAATTTGGTATGAAGCATTTTTGGGACAAGGGGGACATACATACATTATAAATTTTAGGACTCCTGGGGCTTTAGGGGCGGGGTAAAAACTGTCCAAAATTGACCAATTTTCAAAAATCTCCTCAAGAACCACACACATGTAAGAAAAACTATTGTAGATGTAGAGCAGGAAGGCTTCTACCAAAATTGTAAATTTCATTATCCCCGGAGTAGGGGTTCTGACCCCAGGGCGGGGCCAAACTTGATATATAGTGCTAAATAGAAAGAGCAGGTAGTCTTTTACCAAATTGTAAATTTGATTTTTTTCCAGAGTAAGGGTTGTGACCCCAGGGTTGGCCAAATTTAGTATATAGTATGTATGTGTAAGTTTGCTGATACTGTATAAAATCTAGATACATACTTAGGAATAGCAGAAAAGGATGTACAAAAAATGATGAATTTCATAACCCATGGTTATGACTTTGAGATGAGTCCAAATTAGTCATATCTTACGATGTTTTACTGTTAATACACCTATTATTTAAAGCCTTTCATCAGTGTATACATTTTTGAGGGAAGTGGAGTTTTAAGAACACATCATGTTTTATACTATTGTTGAACATTATAATTTAGCTTAGATATTCAGAACAGGAAAGTTTTGTCTAGATTTCATAGCCCATGGAAGTAGTGATACATTTTCACTAGTATTCAGGTGACTGATAAGGCCTGTGGTCCTCTTGTTTCAGTAACCGCCAGTCGTCGGAGTCCAACCTTCATGTAATGATGATTGACAGAAAAAGAATTGAAACTGCATAATGTATTACAAATTATCATTTTTTCATAACATAACATTTCAAATGCTGATTATTACAATTGAATAGTCTTGCTATCTCCAATAAAATGAAAAGATTTTCAGAACGTTACAAATCCCAGAATCAATTGGTCTACTGTATTCTCTCATGCAGTGTTATTATATATCATAGTGTCATTAACGTAGCGTCTCAATCTAGAATCGATCTAGGGATCTCCCGGTTACAAAAGGGGCGTCCTAACCATTACATGTAGGCTACTGTGACCAGTTGATTCCAAAGTGAACTGATATCACTGCAAAAGAAACATACATACATTTGCGGGCCAGAATTCAATACTTCGTTATACTGAATCTATGATAAATTAATTACGTTTGAAACGCAGTGCAATGTAAAATACTGGTCACGATTGCCTTCTGGTTAAGGCGCTCAATTAGCAATCGGAAGCTCCCGTGGTCGATGTCGGGGCTTACTAAAAGACCAGAGAAGCTTTTAAAAGATAGTTAGAGACTTTCCTTCGCCAAGCGCCCGGTAAAGGAAGTGAAAGTCATGGATTTTTGCTATGAGACTTGAACCCTGAAACCGTACATGCAAGGGAATCATCAATGCTATGACTTTGAGTGCCATATGTGCCTTGGTTAGCTGACCTGTTTTTTAAATATTTTTATGAGGCAGAATTTATTCGAAAGCTTCTACACGAGATGAAAAAATGTATTGTGGTAAGTGCATGTATGTCGACGGCGTCTTATCTATTAGCAGTAATCATTTTCATACGTATATCGATTCGATATATCCCAGTGAACTCGAAATAAAAGACACCACATAGTCCTCAACCCCAGCTTCTTACATATACATGTATGTATATATCTTATTGAAAGTAGATATTGACGGCAAACTAACAACTCTTTTTTATGACAAAGGGGGTGATCTCAGAGGTTGACATCCCTGAGGAAGTAACATGTTCTTAACTGGAACGTAAAACAACAGACAAACACTACAGATGTTTTGAACTGTTACGTTGTTTCGTTTACGTCTCTTCGAAAATTTTACATTCATATTTAGACGCCAGTTGTCGGTGAAGTACCACATATGTAGATGCATGCTTAAAGGGATTGGTTCACGATTTTTCAACAAAATGCGTTTTATTTTTGATGTGAAACATCAAAAATATAACCCATTTAATGTTGTCGGCCAATATTTTGACCTATTGAATACAAGAATAAAAGCAATATTTCAACCTTAAATCTGTGTTATGTAAACAAAGACTCGAGTCTTTTTATGTAAACAAACAAACCAGTGAAATATCAATTTTATAAAATAAAGCATCGTAATTTTGCATAGTCACAAATTTTAACTTTAAGATGACACAATTTACCCGAGGAATGTTTGAATTGTGAAAGATATAATAAACTTAGATCAATATCAATTTCTTCTGAAATTTTCGTAAAGAATAAATAATATACCCCAATCTTTATTTACAAAACTAATAATGAACTCTCTATAATGAACTTCTGTGATAATGCATAACCTTAATTTTTATGTGAAATCATTTGAACATATTGGACAGTAGATTCTGATCAATAAAAATGAATTGGGGGGGGGGGGTGTCGTGAATTAGTCCCTTTAATGTTCAGGGTCAGAACAGTTTCTTTAAGATACGAACGCCTGTCACGACATGGGACCTCCGTTTTTGAGGTCGTATCCGAAAGACTCGCTTAAACGCCGAGCGTTTGGAGAATGAGCAATTACTACCCATTCTTACGCCTTAGGATTGGCATGGCTGGCTATGGCATGAGCGGGGCTCGAACTCAATCTCCCAGTCATGCACTGCGAATACCAGGTACATTGATATGAACAAGAAAAGGTTTAATACACAGCCTTGGTGTTTTCCTGATCTATTATAGGAGCTAAAACACACCCATACTACTCGACCTCTTTGCGTGCTAATGGAAAAATACCGTGTAGGTGGACGGAGTCCAGAATTGATGTAATTACTCTCTGTCAAAATATAAGTGAGAAAACCACCTATACAGTCATCTTGACCGAGGACACCGACAAAAGATTTATGCTGCAGGTAATGATATGTATACATCCTATTTGTCAGGGTATTTTCACTTTGGGAACTTACCTCTTGCAGAGTATTCAAGAACAAATCACGATGGGTGAACTTGTTAATCTGTTGGACCAACTGACATCGCACACAACCTTTGGTATTTTTAGCGGCTCATTCTGTGGAGAATCTTCACTGTTACGCAATATGCGTGTACAAATTAAAAAAAAAAAATAATGATGCTTCAGATTAAATTCTTGATAACATAATTAATCATATGAAAAATATCCAAGGAAAGGGAGATTTTGGTTTGAATTTTATAACAGCCAAAGCAACAGAGGAACAAAGACGCGTCAGCGAATTAAATAAAACGACAATCCGTCACCTAACTCCTAACACTGGTTGGACGGATTCATGTGTCACAGTTAATGCGGGATCTAACACAGTGATATGGAAATGTTTCTTGCTTTGTAAAATCTCAGATATGATAAGACTTTCATTGTGATTTCCATTCATGTGTGAATAATAAATTGAGTGAAATATGTTGTGTTAAGTTTTCATTCAAACACATACTTTCGAACTTTGTTTTATAAAGAAAATCTAATATCTTTCCATTTGTACTGTCTAGTGTCCAATAAATCAAAACTAGATTAATGGTCTCTAATAGTTTATAAGACACTCGGTATAATGGTGTTGATGACGTCACAGAAATGTATCATAACAAGATGTAGGTGGATGCCAGATGATGTATATGCCCTTACTTGTACGGTCATTTATAAATGATGAAACTGACAATTATTAATAACCTGTTTCCTTTGAAACTGAGTGCATTAAGAGCAGGCACAAAACCCCTTCATACTTGGATTCAAGCCTGAAAGATCACGTTCTGATTTTCTAAATATCTATGTATTTTAAGTAGAGATTGGTCTTTGACAAAACCAGAACTACACTGGTGGAATTTATCTCCTGCAGGACACTTTCAAATTGGTTCAAATTCAGAATATTTCTTATAAAAAGATGGGTTTTTCCCTGTGTTGTGATGTATTTTTAATTCTTTTACATGTAGATTGTTTGTTTATTTTATGTTTACCACCACACTCAACAATTTTTCAGTTATCTGGTGACGCCCAGTTTTTATTGGTGGAAGAGAGAACCCAAATACAATGTACCTGAGAAGAGACTTCCACCGACCTTCCGAAAGTAAACTGGGAAACTTTCTCACTTACCGGCGCGAGCAGGATTCGAACCCGCGCCGACAGAGGTGAGAGGCTGTGCGATATTGAGCGCGATGCTCAAACTACTCGGCCACGGAGGACCCTACACGTAGATTGAATTTATAAATACAAAAGAAATGTAAAAGTCGTCGAGCTTGTTGTTGACGTTTATTGTATTAAACTTGACCTTTTTGCACTTTGGATAATTTTATTTGCATAAATTATTTCTATCTGTTGGTGTCAATGCAACTTTCATTTAACTTAAGTTAAAGAAAGAGTTGTCCAAATCAAAAGTTTGAAAACAAGCTGTGTATATACATGTACATTTAATATGAGCACTTATTTAAAATACACAAACTGAGTGACAAAATCCAGGGTTTACGATGCAACAACACAGTATTATACTTTTATGACATGAAACGTAATTGTACAGTTTTGTCAAAACTATCAATTTCGGTAAATAACTACTTTCTAATCATTCATAATAGACAGGATATCTTTGAAAATGCTCCATACATTGCCAATATGTTATAGCTTTGATACAGGTATTTTTTATTTATTTTATTTGTTATGTTTTAATTGGGGTTCGGCTGAAATAGAAACCCAATGTGCAATGTATTTAGATTTTGTACAGTAAGATTTGTACGTCTTCATTTGATATGTACGAGTCTAGATAGTGGTTGGATTTGTGTCAATGTGACATTCATATATACAGTGTATGTTTAGGTACTGTCATGTAAAATAAGACAGGGAAATGGCAATTGGCTTTCACTATGACAGGTGTTAACAGAGCACGTGAATAAAGATTTTCACACGTGAATATTTATCATTCACGTTGGTAAAAAGTATGTTTGAAAGTACATTTTCGTATATTGTTTTATATACATGTAGAATCTTTGTTTTCAACTAGTTTTACTCCATCTCTTATACAGTTCTGTCGACTCCTCGTATAATTGAAACCAGGAAAACCACGAGATAAGGACACCAACTCTGTCAATCTCTACATGAAATAGAAAGACCGGATCTAGACCTGCGGTAAACAGTTTGTGGATTAGAGGTGCGGTAATCAAGAGACCTAAACATTGCACCATATGACTTACGCAACTTAGTGTCCTGTCCAAACGATGCCTGTTGACCCACTAGGCTCAGTAATGATGGGGGAAATCGCTGATTTAAAAAAAAGCATAAAAAAGAACGCTGATTCATTATTTTTATTTTAGCTTGTAGGTTTTCATTTTAGCCTGTGGAATCTTTACCCACAGTCTAAAATTAGTCTGTGGTAGAAAAAGTTAATTTTGACCCCTGCAATTCATATTGAGTTAGTGGAGTCTATGTCGAGCTCATCTTTCATCAACGCATTACGTAGATTTATTGCACTTCGAGAGAATATGTCGTTATTTCGATCAGACACAGGTACTAAGTTTATTGGTGCCACAGAAGATCTTGGGATTGATGTAACAAAAAGATCAGTGAAGAACTACCTAGAGAAGTCAAAGATTGTTTGGACATTCAATGCTCCCCACTCTTCCCACATGGGAGGAGTGTGGGAGAGAATGATCGCGTAGAGTATTAGATACACTACTCTTCAGACCAAAGGAAAAATCTCACTCATGAAGTTCTTAGTACATTGATGGCTGAAGTGACAGGAATAATTAATTCAAGACCAATTACTGCTGTATCTAAGGATCCTGAGGTACCGTTTATGTTGAGTCCAGCAATGCTTCTGCATCAGAAGATATCCGGTCATTATTCTATGTGTACAGATGTTGACATACGTGATATATACAAAGAACAGTGGGAGCAAGTGCACGTCTTTTCCGACTTATTCTGGCAACAGTGGAAAACTCATTACCTACAAAACTTACAGTCCCGTTGCAAGTGGACATCTAAAAAAAATGAATTTGAAGGTTGAAGACGTTATAGTCATCAAGGATCGTGAAACAGCTAGATGTCAGTGGTCTGTTGGACTTGTGGAAGAAGTTTTCCCTAGTCCGGACGGACTAGTTCGGAAAGCTTATGTGCGCGTTCTAATTATTGGAAAACCGTCTACATATACAAGGCCTATTAGTGAACTCATTCGACTCATAGATTAACAGTTTCATATTGGTTAAACTGCTAGTTACGTAAGATGTTAACTGTTGAATTTGTGATTGTTGATTTGATCAAGAAATTCGTTTGTATTTCAATGAATTTTTATGGATAGGATCCTGGTCGCAGCATCATGTTATCTTATGTTTTTCTACTTAGATGTCTAAATATGTTTGTTTAAATTGATATATAGTAATATTGATATTAGGTAGGGAGTGTTCCGTTCCGGAAAATTTTACGAATTTGGTTTCCGTGTTTATGTTGGACATACTACTTCCGCTCCACGAGCTTGGCATATTGTGAATTGTATTGCTGGTGTTTTACAGACCCCACAGTGTATGTATATTTGTTATTTCATTCTTATATTAATTATAAGTGATAAATATTGTTTCTTTAAATATTCAATGATATATTTAATTTATGCATTCAAATGTTTTGTTTACGAACGAAATTAATACTTATCAAGTGTTTACTCCCTGACCTTTGATATGTTTATGTGTGTACATCATTGTAAAGTTTGGATTTTGTAATTGTAGCATCTACAGTTTATTTCTAGTGAATAAATTATGTTAACTAGCTGTCGTGATTCGACTTTTGGGGCAGCATACGGAAAGAATGTGATGCATAGTTCATGGCCAGTCACAATATATGCATTCAGACTGAAGTTCTCTGTTTAGTAGGTAAGAATGGGCCAGTTTTTAATGTCCGATGCGTATTCCAGAAATAATCACTTCGTCTTGGCGTTTCATTTTGATGTTACACGATTTGTTATGCCCCCCCCCCCCCCCTTCAAAGAAGAGGGGTATATTACTTTGCACCTGACAGTCGGTCGGTATACCACATGTTCTCCGCTCAATATCTTGAGAACCATTTACTTGATCGTAATGATATTTCATATGTTGGTTGGTTATGAGTATAAGAGGACCCCTATTGTTTGTCAGGTCAAACGTTGAAGGGTCAATCTATTCTGGACATAGGAATATACTGTCCGCTCAATATCTTGAGAATACTTTGCTTGACAGATATCAAACTTGGTACACTGGTACATCTTTAGATGAAGATGACCCCTAATGATTTTGAGGTCACATGGTCAAGGGTCAAACTGGACATAGGAATATATTGTCCACTCAATAAGCTCAAATTCACAAACAAAAGAATAGATGCCGTCAACATATGATATAGATGTCCACTCAATATCTTGAGATTCCTTTGCTTGACAAATATCAACCTTGGTACACTGATACATCTTCAGGACAAGATTACCCCTATTGATCAAGGGTCAAACTGGACATTGGAATATACGGTCCTCTCAATATCTTGGGAATCCTTTGCTTGACAGACATTAAACTTGATACACTGGTACATCTTCAGGAACATGTACATTTTTGGAGGAAAATTACCCCTATTGATTTTCAGGTCGCATGGTCAAAGGCAAACTGGACATAGGAATATACTGTCCGCTCAATATCTTGAGAACCCTTTTCTTTCAAGGAGAATTGGGGTTTGAAAAAGTAATTGGAATTAACTGCAATTAATTATATTTTTAAGTTATTGGATGTAATATGTAATTAAAGATTTTTTAAATACAAGTAATTGTAATTTGATTAATTACCTGAGAAAAACACTCTGTAATTCAATTATTTTTTTAATTACTTTTAATTACAATTACTATCAATTACAATCCAGCTCAATGAGAGTTGTTTTAGCATATTATTGCAATATCGCTAACGTCTATTTGATACTGGAGTATATTTTCTATTATGTGTCTTTAAAACATGAAAAAGAAGAACTTGATACTTTGTCAAAATGGGTTAAAAGCATATGAGGAATATTAAATCCCCGCATTAGACATATGAAAACAAAAGTACGTACCATCCATCCTTCTGTAGTTATTAAACCAGAATTGATAAAAGAATTATATAGGTTACATGAGGTACATGTTTTGGTTCCAGCTGACAGAGCTAGTGAAAACATTGTCTTTGTTTGTGAGGCTCATTTTTACAACTGCATTTTAAACGAACTTGGCATTAATTCCACTTTTGGTAATCGTACGTATACTCCAACTGCCCTTTCAAAACCATGCTTCAGTTTTAGACACATTTTATATCCCAGTCAATGGGCCGAATGAATATGAATTACCTTACCTATACTGGATTCCTAACCTATATAAAAATCCTTATAAACAAAGATACATTGCTGGATCCAGTAAGTGCTCTACCAGGCCCCTCTCTTTGCTCCTCACGAAAATATTAACAGCTGTGAAGGAGAAACTTCAAACTTACTGTGCAACTACATATACCAGAAGTGGTGTTAAACAAATGTGGATTCCAAAAAATTCTAAAGAACTTTTAGTAAACTTCAAATCGTAAAACTTTTCCCAAATCAATAACATTAAAACCTATGACTTTTCAACACTATACACGACCATTCCTCATAAAAAAAATTAAAGACTAGACTATTTCACATCATCGACAGTTGCTTTTTCAACGAAAATGGAAAACGGAAATATTCATATCTAGTGATCAGTCATTCAAAAACTTACCTTTGTTAAACACCACTCTGATTCCACGCATGCAAAATATGCTAGAGTTCCTCATTGACAATATCTTCGTGGTATTTGGTGATCCGATCTTCTAACAGTCTGTTGGAATTCCTATCGGCACGAATTGTGTTCCTTTGTTAGCAGATCTGTTTCTATATTCATATGAAGCAGAATTTATTCAAAAACTTCTACGTGAGAAGAAAAAATCTCTCGCTGTGGCCTTCAGTTCGACATTTAGATATATCGACAACGTTTTCTATTAACAATAATAGCCTTCATTCATATGTCGATTTGATTTATCCCTGTGAGCTAGAAATAAAGGACACCACATAATCGTCCACTTCTGCTTCAAATTTAGATATTTTATTGAAAGTAGATATTAACGGCAAACTGACAACTTAACTGTATGCCAAACGGGATGATTTCAGCTTCTCCGTCGTCAATTTCACATATTTGTGTAGCAATATTCCATTAACGGCAAACTGACAACTTAACTGAATGGCAAACGGGATGATTTCAGCTTCTCCGTCGTCAATTTCACATATTTATGTAGCAATATTCCATTATCACCTGCATATGGTGTTTATATCTCTTAACTGATTCGATACGCAAGAGCTTGTTCTGCGTATAATCAGTTTTTAAATCGAAGCAAGTTACTGACAAACAAGTTGATGATACAGGGCTCAACAGTCTCGATTGAAGTCCGAATTTTGCAAATTATATGGTCGGTATAGCGATCTAGTTCGTGAATGCAACCTATCATTGGGTCAAAGCTGTCTGACATGTTTCATACCGATTGTTAGGCCGTTCTTGGCACATTGATTTTGACTACGGATAACTCCGATTAACTGATTAAAATATAGGGCCCACGGGTGTGACCGGTCGACGGGGGTTATTTGCTCCTCCTGGGCACCGAGTCCCACCTCTGGTGTGTCCAGGGGTCCGTGTTTGCCCAACTATCTGTGTTGTATTGCTTGTTGGGGTTATGAGATTGATCACTGTTCGTTATCTTCACCTTGCACTATTCAGAATGTGGATAGCAGATAAAAATCAGTGTCAAAAAAATGTTGGGGGAAAATGCTTACCCAATCATAATATACTAAAGTTACATGTAGCAGCTACATTCCCTATTTAATGTTTCCATGATTGTGAACACGTTTAATAGAAACATGTGTTATTTATTCCTACAATTATGGTTAACCTGTCACGTTCGAAAGACAATGGTATATGTTACTTCAGAAGAAAATATATATATAATTGATATATTTCAGTTTTTTATGTAATAGAAGTTTTATTGACGTATTGTCTGAAGATGCTTGCATAATAGTACATGTATGACTAATACTAGCCAAGCATCTTTAAAAGAAGCATCAAAGGAGAAAATAACGAATAGTGATCAATATCAAAATAACCAAAAGTGATCAATCTCATAACTCCTATAAGCAATACAAAATAGATAGTTGCGCAAACACTGACCCCTGGACACACCAGAAATGTATTTTTCTACAGAATAATTTCCTGCATGTAACATTTTTAAGAGCCATTCTCTATAAGCATCAAAACGTGTGAAAAACGACCGAGACAGATTTTGACGAAATTTTACACAAAGTAGTACAATAGTGTTTAACGGTCAACAGGGGATGCTTACTCCTCCTAGACACCTGATTCCACCTCTGGTGTGTCCAGGGGTCCGTGTTTGCCCAACTATCTGTTTTGTATTGCTTGTAGGAGTTATGAGATTGATCACTGTTCGTTATCTTCACCTTGCACTATTCAGAATGTGGGTAGCAGATAAAAATCAGTGTCAAGAAAATGTTGGGGGAAAATGCTTACCCAATCATAATATACTAAAGTTACATGTAGCAGCTACATTCCCTATTTAATGTTTCCATGGAGACAAAACAGTCAGATTACCAACAATTTTATAACAGGGCTTTTCTTTTGGACTATCTTTGGTCAAAACAGACTCAACTGAGTATAAATACTTACTTCCATGGAAACATTATGTTGGTTATTTAGATATATTTTCATTTTCATTGACTACAAGTATTTTACAAGTTTTCCATAGCAACTAAACTACAAATTGAATTCTTTCTCAAATAGTATATTTTAGCCCGACTATCAATACAAAGATAAAGTTATGAAATTATAGAATCAATCTACTGAAGTACATTGATTTATTTTCAATGACTGTGGTTGTTGCCCCTATTGTTTCCATAGTAACATACTTTTCTTCCTATTTTCTCCTTTGTAATAATTAAATCTGGTTGATATGGCAACTGGAATATTTCATAACATGAAAGTACATAATATGTATCATTGTTTATGCAAAATTTAAATGATGTCATAAAATGGCCTAAAATTGATTTTTTCAAAAATAGCAAAAAAGCCAAAACATTGATTTTTCAACTTCAGGAACAATAGGTAATCCAATATGGATTTATTGATAGTTTATTATGTAATTTTTATGCTTTACCTAATGTTTAACCAAGAAATAGAGAAATTTGTACACCAGTAAAGGGGGCCTCCGTGGCCGAGTGGTTAGAGCATCGCCCTCAAAATCACACGGTCTCTCACCTCTGTCAAAGCGGGTTCGAATCCTGCTCGCGCCGGTAAGTGAGAAAGTTTCCCATTTTAATTTAGGAAGATCGGTGGTCTCTTCCCAGGTACATTGTATCTGGGTTCTTTTTTCCACCAACAAAACAAATAACTGGGCGCCACCATATAACTGAAAAATTGTTGAATGTGGCGGAAATTATCAACCAACCAATCAATCAATAGTTTTAAGGGGCAGGGGTGCTATAAAAACTATGTGAATTTAGTTTTTTATTGGTCAGACATTGAACTTTTGATCACACTTCTTAGCAATAAATGTTGTAAATTAGTTTTTCAATATACACACGCAATTAAGTTTAGGGGGTATATTGGAATCAGCATGTCCGTCTGTCTGTAGATATGATTTTGTCCGTGAATGTTCTAAGAAACTAGTGTATTGATTTTTCTGAAAATTTGAACACTCATTATTCATGAAGTGAAAATGTGCACCTGATATTTTCATATTGATTGGGCAATATTTCCTCAATTTACAGGCTTTTTCCTACTGATGGACGTTTTCATTTTGTAAATTAAAAGGAGTTGTATGGCTTAAAAATTCATGAAGAGATTTGATTTAAACGTTGAAAATACATTGTTCTTTGGCTAAAGTTATACATATCTTATTTTAGATTAGAATATTCAAAGTATTAGAAGTTATGCTAATTTCTATTTTGTTTAAAGAGGTGGGTCTCTTTGTCGGGAGAACTTCAAAACAAATGAAAAGGTTTGAATCAGACTATACATTTTGTATTCAAGTAAAATAACACTTATGTACCTCACATTTTGATTGATATTGAATATGTAAATATTTCCATTCTCTATATGGGTCATTTTAAAAAATGGTGGTATTTTGTTGTTACAGGGCAGTAAAAGATGCCTTACTCACATTTTGCCATGTTTCACTATTGTATATTATATAATATATATTACCGTACATATCATCTTATTTTCAGTTGATATTAAAAGATTTTTAAAAATTGAGATAATTTATAGTTTTGATTTGGTATACATATAGGGCTGTTACGTGTAACAAGTGAAATACTTGGCTTTAAGTTACATTTTAAGAAGTAAAAACTATTTCATTCAAACAATTATGTGGTCTAAGGGTTGAATAGTAATTAAAATAGCTTTCAGAAACAAATAGAAAATATTTTTTTATGATTAGTATCATTCAGTGATGATAAGTAAGCCTGTTATCTGTTTTAATGTCCTTGGGGTAACGAAACAAAACAGTTCTCTTTCTTAGTATTTTGAATGGTAAATGACGCCTCCCTTTTCCCATCATGCAGTAGTAATTGATGGCAGAAGACAAAGTGTCTAAAAGTTTAAATTGCTGACTTTTGTGATGTTAAAGGGGCATGGACACGGTTTGAACTGAAAATTTTCAAATTGTATTTTTCCATTTTTATTGTTTACAATGCTTAACTAAAGTATTTCTAATGGTCAACCAAAATTTGAATATCAGTTGGTGAGTTATAAGCACGATACAGCACTCGCAATTCTTTGTTATGTAAACAAGACCCGTGCCATGTTTTTTGTTTACATTAGACTGTTTAATAAAAAATAGCGTGTTTAAAACAAAATGATATGTGCCAAACACTAGAAATTATTTGTGTTAAGAATACACTTATGAATTGAAATAATCTGCTTTAAACAAAACTTTTAACGGTTTATTTAACCTATGTAAACCAAAATATTTGTTTACATAACAAGGACTTGCGAACTCTGTATCTCCCATGTACCTTGACTACTGACATTCAAATTTCTGCTCAAATCGTGTCCATGTCCCTTTAAGGTAAGTACAAGTTAATGTGTAACATTTAAGATTGTCCATGGGTTAACAGAAATTAGGAGGAAAGGGAAAGTTTTGATAGCTCTGAAATACGAACCGAATATTTCAATGAGTCTCTGTAGCAGATGACAGGCTTTTTATTTAGAGGGAGGAGTTATTGTTTGGCAGGGAAAACTTAATTCACATATCCGTCCCTGGTGTAACAATAATAACATGCTACACCATGGACCATATTTGTTATCCCAAGGAAAACATTTTCGTATAGTTTATTTTATGGGAAAGCTGCGATAAAATGGCTAAATTGAAATATGTCATCCTGTAATAAAATTGCTACTTAATACTGTATTATGGAAATCAAGGCATGTGTTGTAAACTGGGAAACTTTCTCACTTACCGGCCGTGCGAGCGGGATTCAAACCCGCGCCGACAGAGGTGAGAGGCCACGTGATTTTGAGTGCGACGCTCTAACCACTCGGCCACAGGGGCCCTACAAATTTATAATTAGGCTTACGTCTTCATCCAAGTCAATAAACTGTGACATGTAGGTGATCATGAATGATTTAGCTATATTTTTGTATTACTATGCTAGAAGTTTTAATGAGTGTAGTACTCTTATCTACACAGATAAGAAACTTGGATGTAAACTAACAATTCATGCTATTTTTCTAAGTCCAAGGGCCATAACTTAATGGAAAAACAATGGACCGAGATATAATTTGAACTTGAATTAGATAGGTTACATGAGGAATATGTTTTGGTTCCAGCTGACAAAGCTAGTAACAACATTGTCTTTGTTTGTAAGGCTCATTATTACAACTGTATTTTAAACGAACTTGCCATTAATTCCACTGTTGGTAATCATACTTATACTCCAACTGCCTTTCAAAAAAGAAATTCTTCAAAACCATGCTTCAGTGTTAGACACATTTAATATCCCAGCCAATAACTCGAATGAATATGAGTTACCGTACCTATACTGGATTCCTAAACCACATAAAAACCCTTACAAACAAAAATACATTGTTGAATCCAGTAACTGCTTTACCAAGCCCCTATCTTTGCTCCTCACAAAAATATTAACAGCTGTGAAGGAAACTCTTCAAACTTACTGTGCGACCGACTACACATGCCAGAAGTGGTGTTAATAAAAAATTAATGTGGATTCTAAAAAATTCTAAAGAACGTTTAGTAAATTTGAAATCGCAAAACGTTTCCCAAATCAATAACATCAAAACTTGTTACTTTTCAACACTATACACGACCATTCCTCACGATAAATTAAAGACTAGACTATTTGACATCATAGACAGTTGCTTCTTCAATATATATGGAAAAAGGAAATATCTAGTGATCAGTTATCCAAAAACTTACTTTGTTAAACACCACTCTGATTCCACGCACAAGTACTCTAAAGTTGAAATAAAAACAAAATATGCTAGAGTTACTCATTGACAATATCTTTGTGGTCTTTGGTGATCAGGTCTTCCAACAGTCTGTTGGAATAAACAATATTCACGACATTAACCGCCAGTCGGCGCTGGTGTAGTATCGGTGGTTACGAAAACGTTTGAATTTGTCAAGCGCCTGGAAACAGTGTCAACAAATCCTCGTACGGTAGTTTTCTTTTACAAAATAACATATAAATAAGTAAAGTTGTAAGAATGCCAACACGTTTCTATGTGCTAGGATGTTCTGAGAGTGGCGGCCATAAGTTTCCGTTAGATCCAGGCCTGTGTATGAGATGGAAATTAAGCGGTCAGCAAGTAAGACGAAAGGATTGTGGAAGCCAAGTAAACACGACGTCGTTTGTCACCAGCATTTCAAAGCCAGTGATTACAAAGATACGCAATTCGGTAATAACAATTTTTTTGGGTAATATAACGAATTTGATTAATTATAATAACCTTTTTTAAAAATTTTTTTTACAAATTTTGTTTACCATAAAATCAACAATGAAACGAATTGTCAAACTTTTTCAGACATCACTTGTTTCGAGAAATGATAATGACCTCGACAAAAAACTTCTTAAGTTTTTTATTTCAATTATTAACATTTATTACCACGAATGCCTTATTAGCAGAACATATAACCAATTAGATTATAAATCACTAAAACATAATAGTTGACTAAGATGTTTGACTTTTTTTTAATGTTGTTAAATTCTACTTTTGATTTTTTGAAGTTCCTGTTGCTTTGTGGTTATGTTTTACAATTTCAGGGAAACAGCAAAAATCACAGAAGTATTGAATATGATGCATTCCGAATTTATATATTATATATATCTGCCTATTAAATTTTCTTCTCTTCATTTAATTTTATTTACAATATTAAATGTTGCTTTTAGGAATTTAAAAATAAGATTTTAGAAAGCCATTGCAGTATAGCGTTTATCAAAATTTGAATGTGTGCTGCATCATAATATCTAAAAGAAAAGTAGTAATAAATAAACACTCCCTTAATTAATTTCATTTTCTTAAACTTTTACATAGACAAGATATGTCGTATATGTCCCTTTCCGTTGTTTTTTTTTTGTTTTTTTTTTTGGTCTGTTTCTAGGAGATGTATTTTTTCAATATAGAAAACCAATTGAAGCAGATAGCTAAAGGAAACACGAACATGAATGAGGTGATGGTTCATGTAGATTTTGCTGAAAACTATGGATGTAAAATGAACACAGAAATACAAGCAATGCATTGTGGAGCTTCGAAGAGGCAAATAGCTTTGCACAATGGTGTTTACCGATTTGGAAAATCAGAGAATTCCATTTCTTTTTGCTCAATATCTGATTTTTTAGAGCATGCTCTACCAGCCATTTGGGCCAATCTGGAACCTGTGTTGAATACTATTAAACAAGACCCAAATATAGATACCATTCATTTCTTTACTGATGGTCCATCTTCTCAACACCGCGAAAAGGGAAACTTTCAGTTATTTCTTCAAATGAAATGGCTGACCATG
This sequence comes from Ostrea edulis, assembly GCF_947568905.1. Taxonomy (NCBI): domain Eukaryota; kingdom Metazoa; phylum Mollusca; class Bivalvia; order Ostreida; family Ostreidae; genus Ostrea; species Ostrea edulis. Next base: position 71,679,279 of record NC_079165.1, on the reverse strand, counting down.
GATTTAAATATGCTACATGGGATTACCATGAAGCAGGCCATGCAAAGGTGTTCCAGATTTGGTAGGTGCTGCCCTTCAAAGGATCTGCAGATCATGGCAATGGCATTTGTGAGGCACCTGATTTTGTTCGCCAAATCCGACGAAAGAGACAAGTATAGAACTTTATAAAGTTTCAGACAAAGAAATAACATTAAAATATTCCAAAATGACTTCAATCAAAACAGTTCCAGGAACTTTGACAATAGACCAGATCATTATCACCTACCTAAATGAGAAAAAAGCTGTTCATGTTCTCCCGGAAAGCAACATACTGGCCACGAACTGACGAAAGTTCAATTTCAGAAAACGACCCCAAACAAAAACCACATGACAATGAAAGGCGAAGATGCATCAGTTGATCAGAAAAAGAGAGATGAGAAACTAGAACCACAGGAAAGAAAAGATGAAAAACTGGAACCATATAGGAGTGAATCAGGTGATCAGGAAAAGAAAGATATGGACATAGAATCTTTTCTTTGAGTATAATCTACACTCTCTTGGTATTTGTAGATCATTTGCAAATCTGAATGAAAAGTGTGAACTTAGCTATACATGACAGAGGCGAGTAAATGGGACGGTCCTTCGGATGAGACTGGAAAACTGGAAAATCAGTGGTCATAAACGCCGGGCATAAACCTAAATTTTCCAGCCCTTCACCGGCAGTGGTGACGTCTCCATATCAGTGAAATATTCTCGAGAGGGGCGTCAAACAATATGCAATCAATCAAATAATACTATGGGCTAATTATACTAGTAAAAATAATTCCACTGTGGCACAAACTCGCATACTTATATTTAAATACCCCTGGTACTATACTTAAAAGCTCTAATCTTCGGTATAAACGTGTAGAGAGTTTAACATTTTCTGTAAACCTGGGGATTCAGCAAAAATCACCATATCATCAGCGTACATAAGCACAAATTGATTTAACATCTGTATATCAACACTAGGACAATTGTCTGAACGAACCTCAAAATCATTCATAAACTGTATACAATAAAACAAGTAATGGAGATCCCCCCCCCCCCCCCCCTGTATAACACCGACTTTATTACAAAAAATAATCAATGAGAAAGCCTTTGTATTTTACACAAATCTTAACATTAGTATAGAGGGATTTAATTATCTTAAACACTAACCTTGTATGAAATATTTTATGCCATAACTTTTTTTCTATCAACAGAATCGAAAGCTTATTGGAAATCAACAAGAGATGTTTGTAAAATACATATCCCCCATGATACAAAATTGAAAAGGGTTATACACATATCATTTAATTGATAATAGTATAATCAATTCAATATATTGAGCAGACAATATCTTCCTATGTCAAGAGTGGATTGACCATGTGACCTAAAAATCGATAGGGGTCATCTACTCCTTATGATGTACCAGTGTACCAAGTTTGGTGTCAATCAAGCAAATAATTCTTAAAATATAGGAGACAATATATTACTATGTCCAGTTCAACTATTAACCTTTGACCTCAAAAGCAATAGGGGTCATCTTCTCCTGAAGATGTACCAGTGTACTAAGTTTGATGTCTGTCAAGCAAAAGGGTTATCAAGATATTGATTGGACAGTATATTACTATGTCAAGTTTGACCCTTGACTTTTGACCATGTGACCTTAATATCAATAGGAGTCATCTTCTCCTGATAACGTACCAGTGCACCAGGTTTGATGTCTGTCAAGCAAAGGGTTCTCTAGACATTGAGTGGCCAGTATATTCCTATGTCTAGTTTGACCCTTGACCGTTGTCCATGTGACCTCAAAATCAATAGGAGTCATGTTCTCCTGAAAATATACAGGTGTACTAAGTTTGATGTCTGTCAAGGAAAGGGTTTTCAAGATATTGAGCGGACAGTATATTACTATGTCCAGTTTCATCCATGGCCTTTGACCATGTGACCTCAATAATAACAGGGGTGATCTTCTTCTGAAGACATACCAGTGTATCAAGTTTGATGTCTATAAACAAAGGGTTCTCAAGACATCGAGTGGACAGTATATTCCAATATCCAGATTGACCTTTGACTTTAAAACATGTGACTTCAAAATCACTAGGGGTCATCTTCTCCTGACGATGTACTAGTATACCAAGTTTGATGTATGCCAAGCAAAGGGTTCTCAAAATAGTGAACGGACGGTATATTCCTAAGTCCAGTTTGACCTTTGACCATGTGACCTCAAAATCAATAGGGATCATTTTCTTTTAAGGATGTACTGGTGTACCAAGTTTGATGTCTGTCAAGCAAAGGGTTCTCTTGACATTGAATGATCAATATATGATCAATATATTTCTATGCCCAGTTTGACCTTTGACCATATGACCTCAAAATCAATAGGGGTCATCTGCTCGTTAGGGTGTACCAGTGTGCCAAGTTTTGCAAAGGGTTCTGAAGATATTGAGCGGACATTATATTCCTATGTCCAGAGTAGATTGACCCTTGACCTATGATCTTTTGACCTGAGAAACAATAGGGGTCCTCTTCTACTCATAACCAACCCACGTATGAAATATTATTATCATCAATTGAATGATTCTCAAGATATTGAGCGGACAACATGTGGTCTACCGACCGACAGGGTAAACTAATATGCCCCTCTTCTTTGAAGGGGGCATAAGAAATCAACAATGTAATATCCTTTTCTTATCAGTAAGGTACTTAATCACTATTGATTGCAACACAAATATGGCATTTATTGTTGATAGACACTTACGAAAACCGAATTGCGCATCAGACAAAATATTGTAGTTACGTAGTTCCCATATTAAATTTTTGTTGTTCAGTATGCTTGTAAATAATTTACCAAAGCAACTTACTACAGATGTACTACGATAATTATGCGTATCATTTATGACCCCCCCCCCCTTTCCCCCCAAAATTGGGGGTGATAAAGCATTCATTTAAACAGGATTCGGGATGAAAGCCAGAATGAAAAATAGTATTAAAATGTTTGAGTAAATATGTCATTTGAATGGCGTGACATTTGATTAATACTTCATTGACGATACAAAACACAAAAATAGGAATCTTACATTCAACTTTGAAACATATTGCAGTATCTAATATATTTTCTAAATAAAAATTATGTGCGGACGTAATTTTTAAAAAAAAAGAAAATAACAATTTATTCACCTTTTACCTTTTTTTTTTAGGGCAAATGTATTGATCATAACCTGCTAAGTGTTTGCTCATCTGGTTTAAACCAGCATTCACATAAACATACTTAGATATCATTGATACAAACTCAGCACTTAGTAGTTTTTCTGGTAGTGATCGAGAAATATTCCACGAGATCACCGAGCGCTCAGTTCAAACACTCTCTACAGGAAATATAACCTATTGAACAACTCGGAAATTGCGTATTCCCTAGGGGAAATATCTGGATCCGTGTATATTTAAATGCGCTCGCTCTAACCTTAGCACTTTTACATGTAACACATTCCTGTTGTCACTGCCACAAACATTTGAAGAATTAAAAAGTATCAGGGCAACAGAATTGCATACGACTGTTGGTGAAACAGGGATAGTAAGTGAACCTTGGCACCAACTTTAAAACAACTTCCAAATTATATGATACGCCGCTCTGGAGCTTGTAGACAAGGCAATATTTGAAATATTACTAGTCAATGAGGTTAAATTCTGATAGGATGATGTGGTGTAGATGTTTGGTCTCTGTTTTGCTGAGGAGCACACTTGAAAGCCTTTAGAACTTGAGACCGTGAAAGATGGCCATTTTACCATAGATTTATTTGCTCTGAAAATGAATATTATGTTTTAGTATAACACAGTAATCAACTAGTCAGAATTCTGTATTTTGAAGACTGTTAATTATGTTATCTAATATCTGACATAAAGAGAATCCTTTTATGAGACAATTTCATTTGCAAGTACAACGAGAAGCAACTATTTGATAGAGATGGTCAGTAACCTACTGAACCAGGAGCCTTGATATAGAGAGGAAACTATTCACAAGATTTCCATTGTCTAGGTAGTAGAACCGACTTTTCATAGTAAGTCCCAATATGCCTATTCTAGAGTCACATGTAATTTTTATACACCTGTCAAGTATATCAAGTACTAACTACACATACCACACTCGTTACAATGAAGCAGAATGCGAAACTAAGTAGACCAGTGAGCGATTGCATGTCCCGTAAAGTCATTACCTTTCTATACATGATATTTTCCAATTCTGTTATCTTTGACATCACTAAGAATACAAGCCTCTATCCCTTAATGTATAACTACAGATCACCATTTGCTGGGAATTGTGTCTTTTTATTCTTGATGGGAACCCCAATCCTTTCACAGGCGGATGAAAGAGAGAATTAAGATTTGAAAGCTTTTCCCAACAATTCTGAGAATTTGCGTAACCAAAGAAAAAGAAATCGCCCACAAAATGGGACATACACCCTGCCTTATATATTGTTCATTCCTATATTCACTCTTTGATTAATGTCTTGAGTTCTAAGTTTTCTCATGGAAGGGTAAATATTACTTTCACAAGAGTTTTCCTGTGTGAGTGTTCGTAGCATATGTCAACTATTTGAACAGTTTGGTACAGCTCTACAAAAAGAAAGTACAAATTATTTTCAATCGTACCTTAGCATCTGTTTCCCCCTACACAATGATCTAAAACTGTGACTCTGATGGCCCAAATACTAATACATGCAAGTCTTTTTTAGAATTCGCATTTAATTTGTTTGCGAAATATTGTATGTATGATGGCATATATACATGTATCACTAAGATATATTATTTACTCAGTAAGGGAATCTTAAAACAACAGTACCGCAAACGGTACACAATGCGCCCGTGAAAATGATTACATAGGGTGTGTATCTTACGCCATAATTTGTAGAACTTTCCTTCAAGTAGTATCAGCCTTCATCAGACTGTGAGATACTTTCTTTGCATATTACAAAAAAAATGCATTGAGTTCAGATTTGCATATCCAGAAAGAACAAAGAAAAATAGCACAAAACCTTGAAAATTTTATTTGGCGATTATTGGTCACGGCTGATATTTACTATTTACAATCAGGGAGACAGGCATCGATTATTGCCTCTCTGGCATCCCTAAACAATACAAGCATGAACAGGTGGGCCCTGGGCACAGATGCTCACCTGTTTGATCATTTAAACACAAAGTCAAATAAGTAGAACTGTTGAGCACTACTGATGAGGCAAAATAGTTGCCTTGACCATAAGCTGTTCCTGACGCAGCATGTTTCCAGCCGTGACGATTGGAATTTTGACATGTAAGTGATACGTCCAACAGCTTATCTGAAATATAAACACATAAATAACTGAGAAAGCGGCAGTAACGGTAAATTGTTGCATACGAGTTTTACATGTAACAATTATGATTAAAATGGGGTATGGTAGGGAGGGTTGAATTTTTTTGCAGACAACTGACAACTTTGTGTTTGACGTCACAGTTTTTACTGTGTTTGGCTAATATCCCAACACCCATGACGTGGATGACTCCAAGAACCGGAGTAGTGTCCTTAGGATGACGGAAATGATATGGTAATAAAATAACAGGCAACATGTCACTTTGATTAATGAATTTAACCCTGAGTGGTTAAATCACATTATAAAAAGATACATTAAGCCAAGGCTTGCATAATCCTTATGCAGAAAGAAAAAGGAAAAATAGCACAAAACCTTGAAAACTTTATTTGGCGTTCATTGGCCATGACTGCTATTTACAATAAGGGAGTCAGGTATCAATTATTGCCTTTCTGGTCTCCCTAAACAATACAAATATGAACAGGTGGGCCCTAAGCACAGATGCTCACCTAGCCCATAAAAACTCATTAATTTAAACACAAAGTCAAATACGAAGCAAACTGTTGAGCACTACTGGTGAGCCAAAATAGCCACCACGAGACTATGCTTTAACATAGACTGTGCCACCAGTAGGGCAACCTGTACGATTAATTGATTGATTAAATATTGTTTAGCATCTTTCACTCATTGATCAAAAAGTGGCGAAGTTCTGAATGAGAGAAAAATGTAATGCCTGCAGTTATGAATTCAACCCTTATTCATGAACATGTAGCGACGAACGAGCAACGAGCCCTGGTGTACGTGTACGAAAATGAGACAGTTTCAGTTAATAAATACCTCAACCCCCACCCCCTGAATTATCATTTTAACATTTTCAAGTTTGGGAAAGAGCACAATGTTATGTTTTATTTTGTCTCACTTGACAAGAATTTTATATAAGTCAATTATTTTCCTTAAGCCCCCCCCTCCTTCCCTCTTTTCTACTTTAAAAAAACAAACAAACGATGCTACATTTGAATGCACACACACATTTGTGCCCGAATGTCAAATTGATTTGACAAGTATTTCTGATTATTTTACGCCTATATTTAGGAAAGACATTGTCAATAAATGTATTTACTCCTTTCCCTAAATTTGAAACTTTTGTATTGTTTGTCTCTAATATAAAGATGAAATTTTTCTCGTACATTTCAGCCCCACATATGATATACGTACATGTATAGTACAGTACATTAAACAGTTTTTCCGCATCAAAAATATACAAATATTGCACAATATAAATGGAAATTCATGGTCACACTATTTATTTTGAACGTACATTGATTCCGGGATGATTTCCTCAGGTCGATATACTAAACATGTAATTGCAATAAAGTGAATTACACAAATTCTACGTGGGAATAAACCTTTCATACTATATTTAGAAGCTTTCAATTGTCAACACGAGGTATCTGTTCTACCCGTGTTGGTTGTTTAATGCATTTATCTGGACTCCTTTCGGGGATGTTTTTTTTTTAATTGCGTGTAATCCAAATATAATCATTTCTTGTTTCTTGCGAAACTACGGGCTCAAATCTATACGAATCGAAACGACTTGTCATGTTTGCAGTGCTGTTGATGAAATAAACTGGAACCGATGATGTGACGTCATAAATTAAACTTCAATGGCCGCTCCCTTAGCGGCGGGTAATTTATTGATTGAATATTGTTTAATATTTCACTCATATGGAGACGTCACCACTGCCGGTGAACGGTGGCAAAATTTTGGCACATATGGTCTTTGAGCAGGGAGGGATCTTTATCGTGCCACATCTGCTGTGACACGGTTTTTGCGGTCTCACCCAATTCAATTCATCCGAAGGACCGCCCCACTTACATTAAGCAAGTTGATGGTACAGGGATTTCAACAGTCTCGATTGAAGTCAGCATTTCGCAAATTCTATGGTCGTTATAACGATCTAGTTCGTCAATACAACCTCGCATTGGGTCAAATGCTGTCTGACGTGTTTCATACAGATTGTTAAGCCGTTCTTGGCACACTGATTTTGACTGTGGATAACTCCGTTTACCTGATCATGATATGGGGCTCACGGCGGGTGTGACCGGTCAACAGGGGATGCTTACTCCTCCTAGGCACCTGATCCCACCTCTGGTGTGTCCAGGGGTCCGTGTTTGCCCAACTATCTATTTTGTATTGCTTGTAGGAGTTATGAGATTGATCACTGTTCGTTATCTTCAACTTGCATTGAGAAGAAGATTTTTAAATGATCCCACCCTATTTATGCATTTTTGTGAGTGTCTCCCCTTTAAAAGGGACATGGCCTGTAGTCGCCTTCTTTGACAAGCAAGGAGTACTGAGGACCTATTCTAACCCGGATCCCTTCGAGATGCGGGTATCTTTATGCAAGGATTTTTGTTGTGAAAAACTGTCATTTACGATATCAGTAAGTAACACTTTATTCATAAAAGCGACAATGTGGTTAGAGTTGTCTTTCTCTTTTAAAAGTTGAAATATTAACTGATTATGTATTTCTCTAAAAGGGAGGTTGTGACAAAATTCCAGGGCAATACCTGTATCCATGAGTTAACGTGTTCATTTGGCACATGATATATGTATGGTGTGTGTGAGAGAGAGAGAAGTTGTGTACACGTGCTTTGTCACATGACCCCATCAGAGTACCTGTTGTAATTTTCCTCTCTGAGGCTTTCTGCATGCTGTACGATTTCCATGGGTTTGGGCAAATGCGATTACTTTTAAGTTTTCTTCTTAACGACAGGCGTATTTTATCCATCTAAATGCAGCGAAGTTATGTTCGAATTCTTTGTTCCACTATTTTTTTTTTTTGTACAGACAGAGCACTATATATTTACGGCACCAATTAAACTATTGGTTATAATTATCATAATTTGTATACATGTAATTACCAAAAAGAGTGGAGACATGTTTATCGCCCCTTTGTACATGTACATCATTTTTCGCAGCTTTCGTGCTTTGTTGATTACTACACTTTGAACGAGCGTTCAATATCTTGAGTTTACGTTTATAACATCGGGTATTGATTGGAAGTTTAAACGAAGAAAATACCGAGTCTCTCAAACCTTTATAAATTATCCAATAAACAATATCTTGCTTTGCTGAACAGTATTTCCCAGAAGATATTCAGTGGAGATTGCCGCTATGTACAGTGTATGTAGACAAGATTGCCGTTTTCTTAAAAGTTTGCTACGCTGTATGTAAATACTTGTGCTTTGTTGAGAACTTACATTATTTCTACAATAAAAAATGATTTCTGGTGAAATTCATCGCGAAGAATAAAGTCAAGATTACCGCTTGGTCAGACTTTTTGCCGCGTATTATACACACGAACTGTGATTTCCCCTCAATTTTCAGTCCCCAAAAGCTGCGTATTAAATACCAATGCATATCATACTAGTATTCGGCAAGGCATGCACGGTTTCTTTTTATTTTACTTACTAAAACTGTGAAAAGCTAATATTTCCTTTAAACCTTGAATATCAATTAAAGTGGTGATATTTATTTCCATTTAAAACTATTAAAAGTACCTCAAATTTGAGCTTCCTTTTCTCTAATAATACAAACAATCAAAGAAACTAAATCAGATTTAGAACACCTTGTTTCTTTCCGATTAACTTGTTCTCTGGACGTTCTGGCCAAGAACGTTATGACGTTACGGTGATACTATAGAAAATATCAGTGCTTCAAATGCAGAAAAATACGCCTTTAAAGTAAAGGAGAGCCAGAGAATTACATATTTTGAATCATCTAACTATTATATTTCTGAATCTGCTAAAAAGTGAAAATGGGTAAAAAAAAAAAAAAAAATGACGTAAGGGACTTTTTGTCTATTGTGCAATTTAGGCATATCGATTGAAGCGTAAACCGTCACCGGTTTCGGCATTTACACCTTTTCCAGATTCAAAACTTACAGGTTTTCGACGAAAAGTGGATGTAGGTTACACGTATGCCTGTCCACTTCTCTGAAGAGAATATTTGTTCCTTAGCTCCTTAGTTGCAGTTTATTAGTGTTGAGTGTCTGCTCTTGTTTGTCAAAGTCTCTGGGGTTTTTTTCCCCTTCTTTTATTTTGATCTTTCATAATTCTTCATATGTGGTTTAGTGTTAGCAAAGAACAAGGAACGTTATTGACTATATACCGCCGAGATTTCTTCTTCTTCATTTTTTCAACTTTCATACCATGCTTTATCACTATTTTTATTTACATCCCACTTACATGAAAATGACGTAATATTTTATTATGACGTCATGGATATACGTTATTTAACGATGAGTTGTTTTTTTTTTAGCAGAATCTGTTGATTTGAAATAAAATATGATTAAACTTTATAAAAAAAACAACCAACAACATATTTTGCATGTTTAATTATTCATTAATGTTCTTCTTGAATATCAATATGGTGTCGGTTCGCAGCAGGGTTAAGGTGTCCCGAGTAAAGTTAAAATAATCATCATAAAATGTACCTCGGTGCACTTCATACTATATGACGTCACAATATAAAAGTACGTCACGACGTACAGGTCTATAGTTGTATCACGGGGAAAATGTCATAATATTTTCTCGCTATTTATTGCCGTTATCTAGTGTTCAAGCTGTATGTGTTTTAATCTGTTTGTCAGATGACCCCCCCCCCCCCTAAATTTCTTCAATAATATATGTCTCATATATTTATATATAATATGTGAACGAAAGACTGTAAAGTAATCTTTACATCACTTTGTGACCTTGATATCGCCCCCGATGTGTATAGTCATTTAGAATAAAGAAAACCAACGCATGTACATATCGACTCGTTACAGGTGAAAGATGATGATGTTTTATTTCGACCTAGGCATATTCAGAAAGGTAACTAATTGCAGATTTAGGATTTTGATACGGAAGGTACAATATTTTGCCTCGTTTAGATACGATTTGGATGTGAATGTGGAAAATGCCCAACATTTGAGTTGAGATTATGGAAATTGCTATATTTGAGAGGATATTGTACCGATCCGTATCACTCTTTAAATTTACTATATTAATGTCGACATATCAAGCCCAAGCTGCAAATGGTTTGAGTGCATCTTTCACCTGGAACGAGGTGATAAACAACTAAAAGTCTAGCGGATAAAAATAGCTCTACGTCACTTGTATGACGACGTAATAGGTAAGCAAAGGATTTCCCCACGTGATACGATGTTTGTTAATGTATTGACAAACGATTTTTACTAAAAATATGCGACGCTTGAAAGAATTTTACTTTTATATGAATATGGTGTTATTGCTTGTTATTTTACCCGGAACACCTTAACCCCGCTGTGTTGTTGGCTGCAAACAATATGATTCTCAAAAAAGAATGAATGTGGAAATCGGCTGTTTTCGATACGCAAAGTCAATATTTTGCATGTTATAGAACTGAAGCAAACTGTTCCTTCATTTAACCTCATAAACTATTACTTACTTTGCGATTTAATTAGTATGTCCACTCAAACAATCAATGCTTTACCTATTTTACCATAAAAATCTGCACATAATAAATGCAGACGATGTCTGCCTTTTGAGTCACGGAGGCGGATCAAAGATCCACCGCATGATGAATGGGAATTACTCTACTTTCGTTTTTAAAGGTCACGGGAATATGTTTGGACGTCCTGTCTTTTCAAAATAAAATTATTGAATTAAAAAAACAAATCAAAGACACACATAGACCTCTAATAACGTTGACAGCGCGGTGTTACTGTTAAGGCAATCTCAGTTACATACAATGTATAGATGAGCGGACTCCAATTTCAAATACATTTTTGTAGTCTTGCTTTGTTTCGGTGTTATATATATATATATATATATATATATATATATATATATATATATCAGACACTGTAGTATCGGGGAGGGGTTGCCCCTCCATTTTTTTTCGGAGGGGAGGGGGGGGGGGGCTGTAAGGTTATGTATTTACCTAGTACTCTCTCAGCGTGCGTATTCATATATGTGTCGACTCAAATAAAATTTATAATTATCTCCAATGAATTAATGTTTAGGTTGAACTTTTATAGTTTATGGATTTGAATGAACTAAACACTCCACTGAGACTTTAATTTCAAGAAATCAATAGTCCGTAACTTAAAGGGAATATACACGCAACATAGTTAGGCGCAATCGGGTTCTGTGCAATACAAATCACATGTAAGTCTTGTAAAAAATATCACGTGAACATAGCTATTGCTGTTATAAAATTTAGAAATTCATTTCAAAATTAAGGATTATCTCCCTCATGCATAGCTCTTATCCTTGGACGAATTTGGCTCCACTTTTTTGGCACGCTGTTTTTGGCTATGTTTAGCTCTAAAACTTCACAGTTATTTCGGATTTCAAACATTTCGGTTGAGCATCACTGAAGAGACATTATTTGTCGAAATGCGCATCTGGTGCATCAAAATTGGTACCGTATAAGTTTTACACTATGTAAACACAAAGTGCTTTAAGTATATCGCGTCAAGATTTTTAGGAATCATATTTTTCTTCAAAAGAAATTTATACATTAGAACAATTAATATAATTACGCTTTTTAACAAAGTTGTTGATAATAGTGAAGTGATGCATAAAGAAAAATGACCCGAGTTCAGTACTTTAGGATAAACTCTCTTAAGTACTGTTTGAATTGATAAAAAATTTAAAATGAAATAAAATTTTATGAACTTCACCTCATTCACATTTCCAAATTATTTGGAATGAAGTTGTCATTGCAAAAATGTCCATTGATAAATTACAGGTAGGTCGTTCGCGTGAGCTGTTTATACATAAAGAGTGCATACATTGCCTAAAATAAAAGTAAATCAAGTAAACAGGGCCTTCATGTCAGACAATTAAAGGTTGATTAAGCCATGAATGCATAATGCCACTAGATGCCTGTGTATTTACATAAGTAGCTTTAGAGTGGACCCTTGCATTAAAAACAAAAATACTTTAATTAATGCCAGATTAAATAAACTTCTGAAATCACTCAAATCTATTTTTGATCATGAATTCCAATATTCTGGATAAAGTATACATTAACAGGTCTACAGACGTTCGTAAATGTTAATTACTTACGCAATTGACATTTCTGTTTATTACATGTCAAATTCCACGTATCAATAATATGTATCTTCCGAATCAAATCACCGTTAGAGTTTTATAACCGTTGTTGTATAATTTCATCCTTTCTTTTATAGCTTTAATTTCTTATACTGAGTTAGATTTTTAGACTTGTCCAAAAGCTTAGCACGATCCTACTTTTAAACGAACATTCTCTGATTTTATGAGTTATTATTTCTAATCACTATCTGAGGTTTGTATATAAATATCTAGACACGGATTTTGAATTCTGATTCAATTTTGATGAAATCAAGTTAATTGCAGAATGTACCCTAGTACTGTGTAAAAAAAAAATGTACAATTATGTAATATTGGTGCTCTGGCAAAGTTTCATATAATGATGGAACAACATAACATAACACCAGTATTGTGTGAAGTATTGTCATTTATTAGATGGCAATAAACAAATACTATCATTCTATGCAAGGTGAAGATAACGAACAGTGATCAATCTCATAACTCCTACAAGCAATACAAAATAGATAGTTGGGCAAACACGGACCCCTGGACACACCAGAGGTGGGATCTATATCATTATAACAAAAACAGCTAAGGGGAGATCTAGACAAGTTGCTTCTTTAAAAATCCCTAACTATGATAAAGTGATCTCCCCTGTTATACAAGTAAACAATAATGGTTATAATAGTTAGAAAAACATTTGATCTGTAAAACATATACATTTAAAGATCAAAAGAAAATTCATATGTTGTGCGATGTTCGTGACATGAATTATGAAAACTGGTATCTCCCTCGTCAATATGACAATACAGCCATACTCGGTACACAGTCCGATATGCAGTGGGAGACAATTTTTCGTCGACCTACAGTTTGTTGGAATAAACAGTGTAAAAACTAAAAATAAATTCCCAATCTTCCTGGTCACAGGCTACAATTATTCCTATTCCAAAACAGGGAAAGAATCACTCAGATCCTAATAATCATCGACCAATAGCCTTCACAAGCTGCGTATGTAAAACCATGGAACGGATGATCAATGAACGCTTGGTATGGTTTCTCGAAACTAATAACATTGTAACTGATATACAATGTGGTCTCAGGAAAAATCGAAGCACAATGGACCAGTTAGTAAGACTTGAAACCTATATCCGAGATGCATCTGTTAACAAAGAGCATGTCGTTTCTATATTTTTTGATTTAGAAAAAGCATACGATACCACATGGAAATGCAGTATGAAAGGTGAAGATAACGAACAGTGATCAATCTCATAACTCCAATAAGCAATACAAAATAGAGAGTTGGGCAAACACGGACCCCTGGACGCACCAGAGGTAGGATCAGGTGCCTAGGAGAAGTAAGCATCCCCTGTCGACCGGTCACACCCGCCGTCAGCCCTATATCCTGATCAGGTAAACGGATTTATCCGTAGTCAAAATCAGTGTGTCAAGAACGGCCCTAGACAGCACCCGAACCAATGCGAGGTTGTATTGAGAACGGTATCCTAAAAGATCTTCATAATATAGGCCTTAAAGGGCATTTACCAGACTTCATCAAGAATTTTTTAAGTTATAGACATTTCCATGTTCGCCTACGATCTACAGTTGCAGACAATTTTGAACAAGAAATGAACGTGTCACAAGGAAGTATTTTATCGGTTACAATATTTAGTCTAAAAATAAACAGTCTAGCTGATGTTCTTAAAAACGACTTCAGTGGAAGTTTATATGTCGATGACTTTGTTCTCTGTTATAAATCTAAAAACATGAACTCCATTGAGCGAAAACTACAGTTATGCTAAATAAAATCCAAAATTAGGCTGATGTAAATTGTTTTAAATTTTCCAAAACTAAAACTGCATGCATGCATTTCTATTCTAAGCGTTTCGCCACGATGATCCTCAATTGCAATTAGATTGTACTCCAATTACAGTTGTAAAAGAAAGTTTTTATGTGTCACTTTTGATAATAAACTTTCTTTTATTCCTCATATAGCAATTCTCAAAGAGAAATGTACAAAAGCTCTTGATATAATTAAAGTTGCTTCTACATCTATGCAAGGTGAAGATAACGAACAGTGATCAATCTCATAACTCCTACAAGCAATACAAAATAGATAGTTGGGCAAACACGGACCCCTGGACACACCAGAGGTGGGATCAGGTGCCTAGGAGGAGTAAGCATCCCCTGTTGACCGGTCACACCCGGCATGGGCCCTATATCCTGATCAGGTAAACGGAGTTATCCGCAGTCAAAATCAGTGTGCCAAGAACGGCTTAACAATCGGTATGAAACACGTCAGACAGCATTTGACTCAATGCGAGGTTGTATTGACGAACTAGATCGTTATAACGACCATAGAATTTGCGAAATGCTGACTTCAATCGAGACTGTTGAAATCCCTGTACCATCAACTTGTTTGTCAGTAGCTTACGTCGATTTAAAAATGTCAAAGGTTCCTTGCATATCAATTTTACATTTATGTCAACTTGCATATATCAAACATTTTATTCAAATGCATCAGCAGTGTTAACCTTTTAACCCATTGTAGCTCGCCCTGGCCCCAAGGATCATCGCATGAACAAATCTACCACTGCACTAGCACCTTGTCTTGGAGGTCATGGTGTGAACAATAAAAAATCTTCAGTATAGCAGCAATATTTCGTGTACGTTTCGTCTTTTCATTGACTCAGGGATGCTGTCATAACCCAACCAATATAACGTTATTTACATGTACATATGAAGAAATATTACAAAATTAAAAATTCAATAGTGTTCGTAACTCTTACAAGTAGACACTGGATGACACCCAATCATTGCTAAAACACGCCGTCAAGAAGGGTTCCTAGGCTGTGAAATACAAATGATTACACACCGCATGATTATCATATATAATGGAAACACACCAAGTCATGAAGAATGATTAAATACATTACTTGTATGTTTACTAAAATGTTGTCCAGAAGAAAACAGTTCTTAAAAATATTATGTATATTAGGATTTCGTCGCTGTTGAAATCGTTTCAGTTCATTATTTTATCATTAAAATGAGCTATTTTAGTAATATTTAACCTGACAATATGAAAGCATCCCCTGTCGACCGATCACACCGGGCGTGATCCCTATATCCTGATCGGGTACCCGGAGTAATCCGTAGTCAAAATCAATGTGTAAAGAACAGCTTAACCATTGGCATGAAACAAGTCAGCATCTGACTCAATGACAAGTTTATTGGTAAATTCGATCGATATAACGACCATAGAATTTGCGAATGGTAACTTTAAACGAGATTGTTGAAACCCCTGTAACATGAACTTTTTTATCAGTAGGCTGTTTCGATTAAAAACTTGATCATACGCAGAAGAAGCTCTTGCGAATCGAAGCAGTTAAGAGACACAAACACCATCTGTTACATTGCTGCATAAATATGGGAAGTTAACGATGCAGAAGCTGGGGGTTATCCCATTTGTCAGAAAGGTGAGTTGTTAGTTTGCCATCTATATTTAACAAATATGATTTTAAAAGATTTTTACCAGGTGAGGTCAGGTGCCTAGAAGGAGTACGAATTACCTGTCGACCGGTCAAACCCGCCAGGGGCGGATCCATTGTGGTTACGGGGGCGCCACTTTATGAGGAAGGGAGTATGGGGGCCGCCTCCTGGATTTTACCAATTTTATAGGGCTGGTGTGTCCAGGGGTCCATGTTTGCCCAACTATCTATTTTGTATTGCTTGTAGGAGTTATGAGATTGATCACTGTTCGTTATCTTCACCTTGCATATGTCTCCTATTTAGTCATTTGTACTATTTTCTATCATTTTTAATCAGGTGAAATTAATAAAATGACGCAAATTTTAGGGGTTTTTGGAAAAGAATTAAGTTCTACCAATAAAGTAATTCAAACAAGATACCACGATTTACCTTAAATTTGAAAATTTTAGGGGTTGGGGGGGGGGGGGCACCGCCAGCGCCCCCTTAAATCCGCCACTGTCCACCACGAGCCCTTTATCTTGATCAGATAAACGGAGTTCTCCGTAGTGCTAGTAATATATTCAATAATTATTGATGACTTAGCGTATTTCCATTATACACTTTTTTGGCACGCTGTTTTTGGCTATGTTTAGCTCTAAAACTTCACAGTTATTTCGGATTTCAAACATTTCGGTTGAGCATCACTGAAGAGACATTATTTGTCGAAATGCGCATCTGATACATCAAAATTGGTACCGTATAAGTTTTACATGGTAACCATGCAGTGTGTAATTATTTGTAATTCACAGCCTAGGAATTCTTCTTGTCTGTGTTTTAGCGATGATTGGGTGTCATCCGTTGTCTATTTTTACTAGTCATAAACTCATCTTCAATTTCTTATTTTCTGTATAAATGAACATGCAAATAATCTTAATATTTTTTGGGTTATGACAGCATCCTTGGTCAATTTTGTTCAAGTGAAACAGAAGGGTTATGTATCTTTCCAAAGGGAAATGATTATGAATAGTCAAAGTGGGTTAGATGTTTAAAAGATCTCCCAAAGAACCCAAATAACAAGAAAAGACGAAACGTGCAAGAAATATTGCTGATATACTGAACATTCATGTTTTGTAACGCAATGACCTCCAAGAAAAGGACAATACCACAATACGTTGTTTATATGTAGGAAACCCCTTTTCAAAAGCCATAAGGGCACACATTTTCGAATTAATATGCACAAATGCTCATGGTGTGTACTTTCAGATTTATTCATATCATGATGTTGCAAAAAATAAAAGACTCGTACATTGGTTATATTAATATAAGAAACAATCTTTAAAAAGCTTTTATCTGAAGGACCACAAAGCTACAGATTCTTTAACGAAGATACAAGCGTCTTCAGGTACTAGTGTTGTTGTAGATTTGTTCATGCGATGATCTTTTGCTTCAGACATCTTGATGCTTAGATGGGATGCACCATTGTAATTTGACCGTCTATTAATGCCAAAGTCATCCCATGTTTTGATTCTGCTCTGTAATATTTTGGATTGATTGCTTGAATATTGTTTAACGTCCCTCTTGAAAATATTTCACTCATATGGAGACGTCACCACTACCGGTGAAGGGCTGCAAAATTTAAGCATATGCTCGGCGCTTATGGCCATTGAGCAGGGAGGGATCTTTATCGTGCCACACCTGCTGTGACACGGGGCCTCGGTTTTTGCGGTCTCATCCGAAAGACCGCCCATTTAGTCGCCTCATACGACAAGCAAGGGGTACTGAGGACCTATTCTAACCCGGATCCCCACGGGATGTGTACTATTTTGGAACAATAGAAATGTGGTCATACCAAACTCAGTTGCCAGTCTGATGGGGGTTCATCTTAATAAATATGCAACTAAGCAATATTGTAAATCGTTCAACAATGTTTAATTTATACACATGTGCCAGAAACAACCACTGATAGTAACTAAATAACGCATTAACATTCAGTCATATACAGCTTTCCAATAAGTGACAGCAGATGTAAAAGTTTATATAAAGTCTTGAAGTTTTGATGACGTTTTACATGAACACATTTTATAGAAACATGCGTTTAGTATTTCTATATGTAAGGTAAAGCAATTACCTTCAAAAGACAATTACTTTTATTTTAAAAAAAATATATATTTCAGCTTTAGAGGAATGGAAATTCCATTGACGTATAATGTCAATGGATTTGATCAAAGTTGAATCCGTACTAACCACTGCTAATTGAAGATGATTGCATAGAAGTATGATATCCTGGTCCTGCTGCGCTTGAGGATTTGATTTGTCAATATTTCATCCTATACATATTGTTATTTGTGTTAAAATTTTGCTACTCGTCCAAGGCAAAATTGCATCGTTGTTTATTTCCATGTAAATCATAACTGGAAAAAAACCATGTTAGATGTTGATTTTAAGCTTGTCATTTATTTAAAATAAAGAACGAAACTGACTGGGAGACATAATCGCATCTTGACTAGAAATGCAATATATAATAGTAATGCACCACAGCGTTCTCCCAGCCACAATATTGTTACAAAAAACAAATGTGATAAATACAATGTGAATCTTTCCTGGAAACAAAAGTGGTGCATAAAAAAGGCCGAGTTGTGCGAGTCAGATTGCAATTAGAACATCAGTAGTACCAAACCCTGGTTTAAAACCAAACTGTGCATTAGATAAAATATCAATTCTAGCTTCTATGATATGCTGTTCTGGGGCTTGCTGACAAAGCAATATTTAAACTATTACGAGTCAATGGGGTTAAAGTTTAATGGATGATGTGGTGTAGGTGTCTGGTCGCTGTTTAGCTGGGGAGCGCACCTGAAAGACTCTTGAAATTGGAAACGTGAAAGAAAGTCAGTTTACCACAGATATATTTGCTCTGAAATGAATGTAATGTTTTAGTATAGCATACTATTCGTCTTGCCACTCTCTTCAGAATTCATGTCTCTTGAATACTGTTAATTATCTTAAGCACTGCTCTAATACATGTATATGACATAAAGATAATTCTTTTATTAGACAATTTCTGTTGCAAGTACAACGGGAAGCAACTCTTTGATATCGATTTGATAAATATGTAATTATTTAAACTTTTTATCAGACAATTTCTGTTGCAAGTACAACGGGAAGCAACTCTTTGATATCAATTTGATTAATCTGTAATTATTTAAACCATCTGGCAGCAAACCACGTATCTAAAACAGCGGCAAAACCTGCTGATCCAGAAGCATCAATAAAGAAAGGAAAGTAATTAGATGATTCCCATTGTCTGTGTAGCAGAACCCACTAACCAGTTTAAGTCTCAAAAATGATATGCCACAAATATGTTCATATGTTCTAAAGTCACACACGTCAGGTCTATCAAATACTATAAACGCCATACGAAAACAGCATGCAAATCTAAGTAGGCTAGTGAGCGATTGCATGTCCCGTAAAGTCATTATCTTTCTATACATGATATCTTGTTATCTTTGATATTCAGCGGATGCTTACTCCTCCTAGGCACCTGATCCCACCTCTGGTGTGTCCAGGGGTCCGTGTTTGCCCAACTATCTATTTTGTATTGCTTGTAGGAGTTATGAGATTGATCAATGTTCGTTATCTTCACCTTGCATTCCTAAGAAGACAACATTCCATCCAAAATTCTATATCTCTATACTACAGATCACAATATTGCTTGCGGGGAATTGTGTCTTTCCATTGTTGATGAAATCCCCAATCCTTTCACAGGGAAAGAAATCTCAATAAGTCTGAGTATTTGCAGGACCACAGAAAAAGAAATCGTCCAAGATATGGAACATACACCCTGCCTTATATTTTGTGTGCATTCCTTTATCCATCCTTTGGATTAATGTCTTCTAGATTTTCTCATTGAAGGGAAAATATTACTTTAATAAGTGTTTGCTTATGTGAGTTAGTGTAAACATTATTTTATTGCAATATAAACAGTTACATGCAGAGAATGAAGATGATTTACAGCAGAGGTATGCTGAATTGCAACAGGATTCGAAAACAAGTTATAAAACTTGTATTAATCCGTTTCCTTTATGTAGATTTACATTTTAATAATGATCTGCCCAAATTGGTGGTATAAGATTTTGTTATGCCAATAGTCATATACATGTATGTTTGTGATTAAGATGAGTAATAATGGTAAAAGAATCTTATATAAAAGGAGAATAAAACAATTATAATAATGATGATACTACTTGTAATGAGATAAGAAATAAAAGTAAATGTTAAAGCTTTGTTGTATGAAATATTTGTGAACAGAAAGAATGTACGAGGGTTTAGATTTTGAACCATTTGGATTATAATTGTAATTAAAAGATTTATTTAGCGCCTCTGGTGCATCAAAATTGGTACCGTATAAGTTTTACATTATGACCCCTGGATCGAGGCCTCTGCTGGTGGACTGTTAGTCCCCGAGGGTCTCTACAGCCCAGTAGCTAAGTACTTCGTTACTAGCTTGAAAATACGGATATATATTTAATTGCTGTTATAAAATTTAGAAATTCATTTCAAAATTAAGGATTATCTCCCTCATGCATAGCTATATTTGGCTCCACTTTTTTGGCACGCTGTTTTTGGCTATATTTAGCTCTAAAACTTCATAGTTATTTCGGATTTCAAACATTTCTGTTGAGCATCACTGAAGAGACATTATTTGTCGAAATGCGCATCTGGTGCATCAAAATTGGTACCGTATAAGTTTTACATCAACATTAGTTCTCGAAAGTGCTTTACAAATGTGAAAGAAAAGATAATATAAAATCGATGTGCACATACACATGAATAAAATATTCATCGTGTCAGAATTACAATTATTAATACATAGCGCCTAATGTAATGATATAATTACCCTAATAACACATGAAATAATTTAAAACAACCCTTAGGAGTAATCAAATACATAGAAAGGACATAAGTATAATAACAAATAACAGTTCAAATAGCAACTATAGGTGGTTGTTTTGTTTTTTGGTTGTGTTTTTCTTGTTTGTTTTATTATTGGGGTGTGGAATCTGGTATCACATGAGAGGATACGAGCTTTTGTAGTTGTTAGCATTTCATAAGAGGTGTTATCATATATTATGTGGAACATAAATGCTGAAACAGTGGAATGCACATTCTTGAGAAAAATGAGAAGGTTGGAGAAGAAAAAGAAGATGAAAACATATATACAAGTCTTTGAGTATATGAGGAAGTGTGGCATTCTAAAGAGTTGAATCTAGTGAGAGGAAGTATGATAATTTGTGTATTTACAAACATACATTGTAAGTATGGTATACAATATGGTTGTTTGAATTTAAACATAAATTTATACATTGTATTTACATGGATGATTTTTTTTAGTTGGTGAGTACATTTCATAATTTTTTTAAACGCAGATTTACGAAGTCAGAAAGTGCACAAGGTCCACATTAAGAAGTTGCAGTCATACATCCTAAACTATGTGACCAAACCTGATAAGGTCACGCTAGTCGTGGATGACGTGGTACTTGTCCTTATGGTCTTTGACTGCGATCTCGTCATTGGATGCGTTTTTCAGCCGGCGTTGGCGGCAGCGTTGCCTGCAGATGAACAACAGTCGATCCCTGAACTTCGTTAGGTCCTCATTAGCGGATATATTCTTTGTTTGGGCGTGTTACTGAAATGTCCTGATATTTCGCAAAATATGAAATTTGTATCCACTGATTTGAGACAGGTGATCATTTGGCGTGGACCTTTTCTCTTGGAAGTAGGATTACGGACTTGGTGTGAATTGAGTATGTAATTCGACGGTAGTTCGGTCCCTGCTGTTGATGTTGTCTCAAGACTTTTGGCTCTCGGATTTTCTCCTTGGGTCTCCTGAATGCCCGAAAATCGAATGATGGAGCGTTTGCCATATTGTTCCAGAGTTAGTAACCCATCTCAAATATTTGAACTTTTTGATACAGCTCTACAAAAGGAAATTCCACATTATTTTCAATCGTACTGTAGCATCTGTTTTCCCTATACAATGGTAAAAAATTGTGACTCTGATGACCCAAATAAATCTTATTAGTTCTTTATACCTAAATATTGAATCGAAGGTCCATACTATGACAGAATATGTACTCTGTGTTCTTTTGATTGTGAACAAGATGGGTGTCATATTTTACTACATTGTAGTGCATACTTAAATCTCGGAACAGAATGGTTTTTACTAGCATTGCTTGTAACCCCATATTATCTATGTAATCCGGTTTAGAATACATGTAGGTCCTCAGTACCATTTGCTTGTCGTGAGAGGGGACTAAACGAGGCGATCCTTCGGATGAGACAGGAGATTCTTACTCCTCCTAGGCACATTGATTCCAGCTCTGTTGTGTCCAGGGGTCCGTGTTTGCGAACTCTCTGTTTTGTATTGCTTATGGGAGTTGTGCGATTGATCACTGTTCGTTATTGTCGCCGTAAAAACCGAGGCCCCGTGTAACAGCGGGTGTGGTACGATAAAGATTCATTCCTGCTTAAAGGCCGTAAGCGCCGAGCATATGCCAAACTTTTGCAGCCCTTCACCAGCAATTTTGACGTCTCCATATGAGTGAAGAATTCTCTAGAGGAACGTTAAACAATATACAATCAATCAATCTATGTCAAATAGATTGTATTATTTTTCTATTAACGAATTTATAGTCTTTCTTTTATACATTTATTGCATGATAGTGAGGGAGATATGAAGATTTATTCACCCAAGAAAAATCATATTCTCCGAGGGGAATATGATTTTTCTTGGGTGAATAAATCTTCATATCTCCCGAACATTCATGCAATAAATTGTTTATTATACCGAAACAAAGCAAGACTACAAAATTGTATTTGAGATTGGAGTTTACTCATCTATACATCGTACATGTATGTAGTTGAGATCGCCCTAACAGTAACATCGCGCCGTCAACGTATATATAGAAGGTACAAACAGCGAAACACAGTGATATGATAACCAGTTTTTGTATTTCCATTCTCCTTGAATGCTGATTTACTTGCATGTTTTTTATATCAACCAAAATCAGTCGATTTTAAAACTGTATACCAGAGACCCGCATATTTTGTGCCTTACGAACTATGAAAGTAGAATGACTCGGACTTATTGTGACGTCATAATACACTTCGTTTACTTTGACGTTAAATTTATGGAAAATGCACGAAGCTGCCCAGGGGGAAATATGATAGGGAGATATGATGTTTGATAGGGAGATATGAAGTTTTGTCTTCCCTGGCACGTGACTGTCTAGACCAATCAGATTACGCGTTGCATAGAATTCTCATACTGAGGTATAATAATACATGATATGGTGTATCCCATGTTTTTCGTAATACACTGTATATGTTCATGATTCGTGAAAAAAAACGGGGTAATGCACCTATCAAATTGACCTGTTAAGTCTTTATCTTTTAAGGCACGCTGATAACATGTATTTTAACGAACTGCAAAATATGTTGAATACACGGACAAATTATACAGATGAATGGTGTATCAATAACTAAGGTTGTTGTTTTTTGGAAATGGAATGAGAATTCGCATTGATGAGACGTGAATTTATAATGGTAAAGTTATAGAAATAGTGGATCAATATCCTTACACTGTAAAAAAAAAACAACAAAAAAAAAAACAAACATGCATATATACGATTTAAACGGATAAAAGACATGTTTAGTATATTACATGTTTAGGAAAATGATTACAACTTAATCGCAACACTAACAAAACATGTCCCATTTGAATGATTTTAAATTTTAAATCTGCCGCTAAGATTAGTAATTTGGACATGTTTTGGGTGTAAACATGAATAAATTATAAAATTTGCGCCACTTCTAAAAAGGAAATCAGTTGTCAACCATGTTTGGATGAACATGAACACAATAGTGGACCAAAAAAACTAATAGGAAAACGAACTATTTTCTTCATATTTCCATTAAACATCAAACGTATGTATATTATTGAAATGAGTTTGTCGTATTGATACATGCTTCGTACTTAGATATTTTATTTAAAGTAGACATTAACGGCAAACTGACAACTCAACTGTATGACAAACGGGATGATTTCAGCTTCTCCATCGTCAACTTCCCACATTTATGTAGCAATGTTCCATTATTTCTTGCATGTGGTGTTTATATATCTCAACTGATTCAATATGCAAGAGCTTGTTCTGGGTATAGTCAGTTTTTAAATCGAGGTAAGCTACTGACAAACAAGTTGATGGTACAGGGATTTCAACAGTCTTGATTGAAGTCAGCATTTCGCAAATTCTATGGTCGTTATAACGATCTAGTTCGTCAATACAACCTCGCATTGGGTCAAATGCTGTCTGACGTGTTTCATACCGATTGTTAAGCCGTTCTTGGCACACTGATTTTGACTGCGGATAACTCCGTTTACCTGATCAGGATATGGGGCTCACAGCGGGTGTGACCGGTCAACAGGGGATGCTTACTCCTCCTATTCACCTGATCCCACCTCTGGTGTGTCCAGGGGTCCGTGTTTGCCCAACTATCTATTTTGTACTGCTTGTAGGAGTTATGAGATTGATCACTGTTCGTTATCTTCACCTTGCATGTATATAAAGGTCCTAAAAATATTTTTCTAAGAGGAGTTGATTATGAAAACAATGACCATAGTGCATAATTAACACTTTTACATACATGTAAAATTATAGAAAACGGGATGGTTTCCTAAACAAATACGTATGGAAATATGGAGATCGTTATTCACGTTGTTTTCTTAATTGTTTGTTTTTGTTTTGTGTCACTGTGTGTTTTGATTTAATCGGGTTTGAGTAACACTTTTATGTCTAAATTTAAACAATGTATAAGTGAAGATGGACGTGAGAAAGACAAGATACACAGTGTAGAGCCAAAGAGACTAAGTGAGACATCAGAAGACTAACATGGCACTTTTATAAAGTAGCGCTCAGAAAGAGACGCTGCAGAAGTGACGTACAATACCGTCAATTTGGTTTCCAATTAAACGAGTAAACCTGCAATATTTTGATGAAATATCACTCTACTATAGGGGCCTCCGTGGCCGAGTGGTTAGAGCATCGCGCTCAAAATCACACGGCCTCTCACCGCAGTCGGCGGAAAACATCATTAGTGTAAACTGCAGTTTTTGTAGAAACTTTACGTGGTGTATAATTTTTACTGCTTAATGAATTGTTGAACTGTCGCAATTATTCATTTATCTTTGTATGATATTTCAATATTTGATTGCTGACATTGAAGAATAATGGCAACACCAAGTTTACTTTCATCATTAACTATCAGAGAATGACATGGAATGAAAGGATTAGATTCTAAACATGTTAAAGGATTTACAAAATAGATTGAATTATGTGTTTACTTCCTAAACACATGGGCATATTATGTATTTTAAAAGGATACCTTTGTAAACATGTTTAGTATTGAAACATGTAAAGCTGAAAACACGCAAAAACTGTGTTTCACAAATGTGTGATGAAAATTGTTCTTTGTCTAAACACATTTTACAGTGTACACATACATTGAACTTTAAACTGCAAATTAACAACTAGATGCGCAATTCTCAAATCAACAATCAAGCAACTTTATCTCACCCATTGTACATGTACCGTATTCTCCATTTTTTAGCTCTTCTGAGCCGAAGGCTCAAAGAGCTAATGCTATGGCCATTTGTGCGGTGTGCGTAAACTTTTTAGAAAAAGGGCTATAACTCAAGAACCCCTTGGCCAATTTTTTTCAAATTTGTTACAGGGTATCATTGGCCCAAGGGCTTTCATACATACTAAATAGTGGGATGTGACCCTTTAACAAGGGGAGATAATCAGGAAAATATAAACCAAAGTAGTGGTTGCTAAAAAATCTTCTTCTCAAGAACCACTGGGCAGATTATCACCAAACTTACACATAAGGATGAGGATATGTTGTAGATTAAAAATTGTTCAAGGCATTACCCTGGGGCAAAGGGCGTGGTCTCAAGGTCACTGCAAAGTTGACCTAAATTTATATTTCCTTAAATCTTTGATATTTTAGTCATTATAAGGACTAGGATCATCAAATTTTGACAGTTGATGCATCTTAGGACCTTGTGTCAAATTGTCTCAAAAGTAGGTCACAGTGACCTACTTTTTGAATTTTGCAGGTATTTATTTTAAAATTAATTTTGATGCATATCTTGGACACTTTGAAGCCTATGATCATCAAAACTTGTCAGTTGGTGGATCATGGGACTTTGAAATGCGTCAACTGAAAAATAGATCACCGTGACCTACTTTCTGAATTTTATGGCTTATCATTTATAGATATATTTTAAGTTGTTATTTCAAATACTGAGAGGTTTAGAATCATCAAATCTTGTAAGTTGATCCATCTTGAGGGCTTGAAACATATTTATTAAAAAGTAGGTCACAGTGACCTACTTTTTGAATTTTGCAGATATTCAAATTTCACATTTTCAATTTTAGATGCATATTTTGGGCACTGTAAAACCTAGGATCATCAAACTTTGTCAGTTGATGCGTCTTCAGTCTTCGGTTTGTGTCGATCAAAAAGTAGGTCACCGTGACCTACTTTTGGTATTTGACAGCTAAATTACTATATTTCAGGCACTATTTGACCTACAATCATCAAACTTTGTCAGTTGATGCATCTTGAGTCTTCGGAGTGTATCAACCAAAAAGTAGGTCACTGTGACCTACTTTTGGCATTTGACAGTTATATTTATATATTTCAGTCACTAATTGACCTACAATCATCAAACTTTGACAGTTGATGCATCTTGAGTCTACGGAGTGTGCCGACCAAAAAGTAGGTCACCTTGACCTACTTTTGGAATTGGACGGCTATATTTATATATTTCAGATACTCTTTGACCTACAGACATCAAACTTTGTCAGTTGATGGGTCTTGCATGTTCGAAGGGTTTCGACCAAAAATTGGAATTGGACGGCTATATTTATATATTTCAGATACTGTTTGACCTACAGTCATCAAACTTTGTCAGTTGTTGGGTCTTGCATGTTCGAAGGGTTTCGACTAAAAAGTAGGTCAACTTGACCTACTTTTGGAATTGGACGGCTATATTTATATATTCAGATACTATTTGACATACAGTCATCAAACTTTGTCAGTTGATGCGTCTTGCATGTTCAAAGGGTGTCGACCAAAAAGTAGGTCACCTTGACCTACTTTTGGAATTGGACGGCTATATTTATATAATTCAGATACTATTTGACCTACAGTCATCAAACTTTGTCAGTTGTTGGGTCTTGCATGTTTGAAGGGTGTTGACGAAAAAGTAGGTCACCTTGACCTACTTTTGGAATTTGACGGCTATATTTATATATTTCAGATACTATTTGACCTACAGTCATCAAACTTTGTCAGTTGATGGGTCTTGCATGTTCGGAGTTCTCTGACCAAAACGTAGGTCACCATGACCTACGATTGGAATTTGACAGCTATATTTCAATATTCAGATACTAATTGGGCTTAAAATCATCAAACTTTGTCAGTTGATATTTCTTGGGTTCTCAAAATGTGTAAACCAAAAAGTAGGTCACATTGACCTACTTTTTTTGAATTCTTAGGATTTAACTAAAGATTTAGAATACTAAGAGACTAAGAATAGAAATGGTGGAGTTGTACAATTGATCAGAAGAGCGATTCTAGGCCCTTGGGCCTCTTGTTATATCTCGTGTGTAGTAAATGTGCAGTACATGTATTTTGAATTACGGATGTGAAATTTGGGGTTAACGGAACAAACATTGAAAAGGTCCATCTTAATTTATACGACACATATACATGTATCTATTTGGAGTTCGCAAGAGTACAATGTATTTTGAGGCAGGATGACTTCCTTTTTATCTTGTCCGTATGTTGCGAATGTTAAAATCTGGGTTTAGAATAATGCAGTTTGGAAATTGTATAAGACAAGCATATGATTGTATTCTATTTGTGAAGACACTAAACGAAACTGTGGAAACTGGGTATCATTTATCGAGGAACGACTACATTGTTTAGGGCTTGGATATAAGTAAATAAAAAGTTGTATCTATGCCAACCATACGACATACATGTAGAATATACGATTATTTTATTCAAAACTTGCAAAGTAGATAAAAATATTACATTTTCAAACACTTAGTTGATATAAGTCGATACCAAAATTGTATGAAAAATGATTTCCAAAATGAGATTGTCCTCGCATAATTTGTTCGCTGAAACAGGTAACATGTCCTGATAGGCAAATTGATCTGTAAATCGTACTACTGAAAGTGAAGATAAATATAATTTTATACTTGTTTACCCTGTTGAAATACAATCAGAACTACTGAAAGGGTTAATCATAGGTGTAAACCCTTTACATACAAATTAACACAGTTATTAAGTGTCAAGAATGTCAAAGAACTATGTATAAATGTAGGAAAGTTTATATTCAAAGTCATTATATTCAAAGCACATGCATGCTAATTATTATACATGTCTGTACTAAATATAATTTTGTATTTTGTTCTCTTAAACCGACAGTCCATTTTCACTACGTTATAAACAATGTACAATGTGTTCCAAAATGTGCTATAAGATATTTGTCATTTGCAATACAGAGACCGATCGATATGAAAGCATCTAAACTATTGAACTATTTTCAGGGGAATGGCATATTTGGTTGGTTCTTAGTTTGTGTTAACAATGTTCACATTTTCGTACGTTCTCAGAAATATTTGCACGTGCAATACACAAGGTCGTTATGATATGCAAATTTCAAGAATGTTCCTATTACAGACCTGTACTTTAGAACATGTATGTTAATACATACAGGACGAGGTAATTATCTTAATCGATTTTAATCTATTTCTGACAATTATGTCGTTTAATTAAATAATCCCATTTATCATGTTGATTAAAGCGCATGTGAGTGTTTTGATGATACCATGACTTTAATTAACATTTGTATAATGATTAGTCAATTATAGAAGCATGTTTCCTAATTACCATGGATTCAAACCACATCCATATCTCTCTCTCTCTCTCTCTCTCTCTCTCTCTCTCTCTCTCTCTCTCTCTCTCTCTCTCTCTCTCTCTCAATTTTCTGAAATATACACATTTATATGGTTTTTTACAACAACAACCCTAAAGTTTAAACTGAGATAACTATGGTATAATATTAATAATCTTAAGGTACGATTGGATTATATCATTACGGTAACAGCAATTACAACAGAAAACGTGGTGAAAATATTTTTGTAAGAACGACAATAAGTATGGGATAGTTGATCTACACACGTACGTGCACCATAGTAACATTCGTTCATTCCGTTAAAGGACAGTTAGCAGCCCAAATTTCATTGATAAAAAAACAACAACAAAAACCAACTATATTTTGACAATGACAAGAGATAAAATGGTGAAATATTAAAGGTATTTACTTGTGAGTGTTATGTACTGGCAGTTGCTGCGTGTATTACATTGCAAGTGAATTAATTTGTTTACATTTTAGTTTAAAATGGTATGATTTCGGTTGAGCATCACTGAAGAGACATTATTTGTCGAAATGCGCATCTGGTGCATCAAAATTGGTACCGTATAAGTTTTACATTATGACCCCTGGGTCGAGGCCTCTTGCTGGTGGACTGTTAGTCCCCGAGGGTCTCTACAGCCCAGTAGCTAAGTACTTCGTTACTAGCTTGAAAATACGGATGTATATTTAATTGCCGTTATAAAATTTAGAAATTCATTTCAAAATTAAGGATTATCTCCCTCATGCATAGCTCTTATCCTTGGACGAATTTGGCTCCACTTTTTAGGCACGCTGTTTTTGGCTATATTTAGCTCTAAAACTTCATAGTTATTTCGGATTTCAAACATTTCGGTTGAGCATCACTGAAGAGACATTATTTGTCACAATGCGCATCTGGTGCATCAAAATTGGTACCGTATAAGTTTTACATGATACCATATTATGAAGGTACATGTATATCGATACGACACATTGTGTAATGTTTGCTTAATATGATATTTATTCTGTATTTTTGTTTTAGCCATTTTAACATTTTTGTCTCATTGTAATTTCTATTCCATAATTTTCTTTCATTATACTTTCATATAAAATACTCGAATCTGATTGGTCTGGAAGCATTTGAAACAAACATAATATTTCCTTCTGAGAATAGAAAGTACGCGCTACAGGGTGATAGTATCTAGCAACGGGTAACAGTTCTTGACGACGGGCGATATTATAAAAATAATCAAGACAACGAACAGCGATCAAACTCATGCATTCTATAAAAGATACAAAATTAAGAGATGGGCAAACAAGGACACCTGGTCATACGAAAGGTGGGGACAGGTGTAAGCATGTTCATATTAAAAGCCAAATATAAAAATAGAATAAAAGAAAATAAATCCGAAATAAACTTAAGTCATTTCCAAACCGTTATTTGCAAAGTCGTAAATTATATACAACCCCAATGAAAAAATGCAAGGTGAAGATAACGAACAGTGATCAATTTCATAACTCCTACAAGCAATACAAAATAGATAGTTGGGCAAACACGGACCCCTGGACACACCAGAGGTGGGATCAGGTGCCTAGGAGGAGTAAGCATCCCCTGTTGACCGGTCACACCCGCCGTGAGCCCCATATCCTGATCAGGTAAACGGAGTTATCCGCAGTCAAAATCAGTGTGCCAAGAACGGCTTAACAATCGGTATGAAACACGTCAGACAGCATTTGACCCAATGCGAGATTGTATTGACGAACTAGATCGTTATAACGACCATAGAATTTGCGAAATGCTGACTTCAATCGAGACTGTTGAAATCCCTGTACCATCAACTTGTTTGTCAGTAGCTTACCTCGATTTAAAAACTGACTATACCCAGAACAAGCTCTTGCATATCGAATCAGTTGAGATATATAAACACCATATGTAGGTGATAATGGAATATTGCTACATAAATGTGGGAAGTTGACGATGGAGAAGCTGAAATCATCCCGTTTGTCATACAGTTGAGTTGTTAGTTTGCCGTTAATGTCTACTTTCAATAAAATATCTAAGTATGAAGCAGAAGTGGACGACTCTGTGGTGTCCTTTATTTCCAGCTCACAGGGATATATCAAATCGACATATGAATGAAAGTTATCATTGTTAATAGACAAAACGTCATCGATATATCTAAAAGTCGAATTGAAGGTCACAGCGAGAGATTTTTTCTTCTCACGTAGAAGTTTTTGAATAAATTCTGCTTCATATGAATATAAAAACAGGTCAGCTAACAAAGGAGCACAATTCGTGCCCATGGGAATTCCAACAGACTGTTGGAAGACCTGATCACCAAAGACCACGAAGATATTGTCAATGAGGAACTCTAGCATATTTTTATTTCAACTTCAGAGTACTTGTGCGTGGAATCAGAGTGGTGTTTAACAAAGTAAGTTTTTGAATGACTGATCACTAGATATGAATATTTCCGTTTTCCGTTTTTGTTGAAGAAGCAACTGTCTATGATGTCAAAAAGTCTAGTCTTTAATTTATCGTGAGGAATGGTCGTGTATAGTGTTGAAAAGTCATAGGTTTTAATGCTATTGATTTGGGAAAAATTCTGTGATTTCAAGTTTACTAAAAGTTCTTTAGAATTTTTTAGAATCCACATTTGATTAACACCACTTCTGGCATATGTAGTCGCACAGTAAGTTTGAAGTTTCTCCTTCACAGCTGTTAACATTTTCGTGAGGAGCAAAGATAGGGGCTTGGTAGAGCACTTACTGGATCCAGCAATGTATCTTTGTTTGTAAGGGTTTTTATGTAGTTTCGGAATCCAGTATAGGTACGGTAACTCATAAAATACATACAGTGACCCCCGTTATAATGCCAACATTTTTACCTCGGCAATTTTGTCATCATAACGAGGGTGCCATTATGTCGAGGAAGGGGGTATGTGTACAGATGTCAGAAGAAATCAAACAAATTTTATCTACTACATCGTTCTTTGAATGCCTGGATAATCCCGGCGTCTAGTGGTCGTAAATGACTCGTAATGGTAGGGGTATTTAATGATTTCCAGTTTTTATTTTATGTGCAACACGCTTAGACTTCGGTGTATCCGCCATACTCAGATTTCAAAAACCATACTGCATCTTTGAACTCAGTTGATTATAATTAACATAACTTATTATCTGCTCCAAACTTTGATACCTTGAGGACTAATAGCGGATAAGTGCCTAAGCCTGCTCACTAAAATTTTCCTGTCGTTGATTGGCGATAATTAGCGGGGGTGATTATAATGGTAATTGACCAAATCGTATCTGTAAATAGGTTGGCTATATGCGGGGATAGCATTATAACGGGGGGGGGGGGGGGGGGGGGGGGGGGGGGGGCAATATAGCGGGGGATCATTGAATTTGGAATCAAGGGCAGACAATTCACAATACTGAACATAAGCGAGTAGTGTTGTATTACCTGATTTGTTGATGTTGTTGTAATGGTGCAGTAATATGAGAGATAATATTTTAAGTATTATTCATATTTCTATGCGAACAATCTACGCGTATACATCCATGTATAGAGTTTTACATTTGTAGCAATAAAATGGATTACCAAGTATGAAGGATATATAAGAGGAATTGGGGAAACAAATCCCATGCACAAAGTAACTGTTTAAAACACGCAAGGAGGTGTAGGAATAAAGGAAATGAATTTTAGCTAATTTATTGGCACCCATTCTACTTGTGCATATATAGATATATGATGTGTGATTTTTGTCTAGTAAGACCAATATATTATTTACAATGATTGTTGTACAATTGCAAAAATAAAGACCCGCGGGTGAGAGTGAGGAATCTGGCAAGGAACAACGATTTTATATTTCGTAACTAATGGAAGATGCAACCGTGTCTAAAATCCAATTACATAATCTAAGTGATAATATTAGTCATGTTTGAAATTTGAAAATGAGTTTATTACGATAAATTGTTTTACACAGATGCAACATCAACACAACATGGAAATATTGAGACCATTTAAAAAGAATATGAGATACAATGAGAATCAAGATTTTGTAATATTTTAGATACAAGATCATGAAGCATGTGGTGTGTATTTGAGGGTCATACTTCCACTGATTGAGATACTCGTGACAGACATGTTTACATGGTTTAAGAGTCAATAATTTAAGATCATACTCGTGTAAACAAAAGCAAAAGTCACAAGGGGTGTACGACCGAGATGCTTATATGTGATATTTTGTTCAAGAATTTGAGATATACGTGTAATGTTTGACTACACAGACAATTACAAGTAACACGATCCATCTATTTCTCACATTATCACCAGTGTGAGATAGACTTTACCCATGTGAGACAGCCATGTGAGATTTTTCTGTCTCACACTGCTGCGACGTCATTTGATTGTGACGTCATATATTTTCTATGATTTACGTTACACGGTGAAGATTTACGTTACACGGTGAAGCAAAAATATTTTGTATTGTTATCTTTAAATTTTAATGTATATAGCTTTCCGTTGGACAACCTTGGGTTTTTTAGTTTACACTTACAGTGTAAACCATTTTCGGGTATGCTCTTTCTGCCTATCTAATTAGTTTTTGCATAGAAGTTCAAATGAGGATTTTGATAATTTAGAATTTTCTCAAAGCTCCTAAATTTATGCACTAAACTGTAGGTAAAATGTGAGAAAAATAATCCTTCATTATTTACTCGTGTGGGATAGGGAAATTCCACCTCTGGAACAAGATTCGCTGTCTTGGACTCGGCAAAGCCTCGTCCTAGACTGCGAATCTTGTCCCCTCGGTGGAATTTCCCTATCCCACACTCGTACTAATGAAGGATTCTATTAGTCTTTACGACCCAGGGACTTGAATAAAGCTATAAACAATAACACAAATCAAATATGAATTTCATTCATATGGAGACGTCACTATTGCCGGTGAAGGGCTCCAAAAGTTAGGCCTATGCTCGGCGCATGTGGTCATTGAGCAGGGAGGGGTCTTTATCGTGCCACACCTGCTGTGACACGGGGCTTCGGTTTTTTGCAGTCTCGACCGAAGTACCACCCCATTTAGTCGCTTCTTACGACAGTCAAGGGGTACTGAGGACCTGTTCTAACCCAGATCCCCGGGAACTTGAACAAAGTTATCAACAATAACACAAATCACATTAATTTCACTGGTTATGAAAAAGAAATCATTCAAAAGCAGTATACATGTTAATGATTGATTGTATATTGTTTAACGTCCCGCTCGAGAATATTTTACTCATATGGAGACGTCACCATTGCCGGTAAAGGGCTGCAAAATTTACGTCTATGCTCGGCGGCAGGGAGGGAGTTTTAACGTGCGACACTTGCTGTGACACTACAGTCTCATCCGAAGGACCGCCCCTTTTAGTCGCCTCGTACGACAAGCAAGGGATGCTGAGGACCTATTCTATCCCGGATCCCCACGAGATCATGTAAATGATTATTTGATTTGTAGAAGTAGCAGTGAATTAGAAACACTGTAAACTTCGGCTATATAATAAGATCTCAGGTGTATGTATTTTTTGAAAATTCCGAAGCACAAGAGATCTTACCAGAGACAGGAATCGCATACTTCAGGTACCAGAACCATCATTTAGAATGAATAAGATATGTAAGGTATATCTGAATTCATTTTCAATTTGCGACTGCCGACTGTACGTTATAGATCCAAAGGCGCATTGTAGCGAGGGACTCGCTCGTAAAATTCTAACTGACTTTGACATTGTGATTGCACGATGGTGTGATATCCCCTTTATACCAGCTTTTTTTTTTTACAAGTTGGCATCAATTCCTGAAAGAAAACATAACCCAAATAAAAGTACAAATGTATATATATATATATGTGTGTGTGTGTGTGTGTGTGTGTGTGTGTGTGTGTGTGTGAAACAAAGAAGCGCCCCAAGATCAAAAGATCTAAAACTTTCGTACCAAACAAAAGTCTTTCAAAGGGAATGCACCTATATAAATCACCATGCATATTTATGAGCAAAGTTGTGGACAGACAAAAACAAACGGGCAGACAGTATAAAACAGCATGTCCCAGAACATCGATACGGCAACATAAATAAGAATAAAAGGTTATAACATGTGCAAAGGTGCTGATTTTCTTGTGACTTGGTCAGTTCTTCACAATGTACTAACGGTGCAAATAACCACTTCATATCTCCATTAGTGGCGGTCTACTGGTCATTGGCCTGTTGAAAGAACTGATTAGATGTGTTGCCCTTACTCGTAGCCGCGTGTCCCACACGTGGTGGCTTTAGATAAGGTTTATGCTGTTGCCGTAGTACTTTAACAGCATTCCCTGTACTCATTTACACGCCAAATTGTCAACTCTTTACACTACCATTCCTCAGGACAAATTCAAAAATCATAGACAGCTACTTTATCAATAAAAATGGAACACGGAAAGGTCCGTATCTTGTGATCAGGCATTCAAAAAATTACTCTGTTAAACATCACATTGATTCTACACACAAGTACTCTGAAGTCGATATTAAAAAGATGCCGAAGTTCTTTATTGACAATATTCCTGTTGTCTGTTTCCTTATTAGTGATATACAGTGGGTATGAGCAGTTACTAACTATCACTAATGCATAAAAAGAACAGGATATTGGAACTCTTCAATATCAGGAGATAAACAGTTACGTCATGAAAATCTTCCTTTGAACGGAAAAAAATAGTGACTATTTTTATTTTGGCATTTTCATACCTACAGTAAGCAATGCAGCATTAATAGGGATACAGGGTTAGTTCAACAGTCAAATCACTTATCTGAAGCGAAAGGCCGTGTCACTTACACTGTAAGTGCACATTAATTGCTAGAACCGGTGGAAGTTGAATGTGAATTTTCAGACATGAAAATAATGAAGGACTGCTCCGAAATTCGGGGAAGGCGGCAGTCCAAATATGCAGTCGAGCAGAATCTCAGCCAAGATTAAAACACAGGGGGATCTGCCTGTGCTTCATTTATCATAGTTCTATACGTGATGTCTCCAATAAACATAATTCAGACAGACCGAACAAGCACACTCCCATGATAAGACTGCATGTAACATCACCAGCAGGCGTTGACTGAATTCCTTCGTATTTTAGTTTCCTAACGCTTACTTTACAGTTATTATATATTTTGTTTTCCCTGAAGAGCGTGCTTGTCACATTACACGGATTACACGTTTTTCATCTACCATTTCTAATTCATATTGTGCAATGTGATGCAGGAACTATTTTCCAAACATTGACAGAGGTGTAAGTGAAATTTGTGTAACGTGTCTTTTAGTGAGAGCAAGATAAAGTGGCTGTGGCTGGTTGGTTGTTTGTTGTTTAATGTCGAGAATTTTTCACTCATATGGAGACTTTGATATTGTCATTACGATATCTTTTAAGAAAACAAAAGTTTCTGTCAAAATATAAACTCTTAAAAAAGAGATGGCCGTAATTTGTTAACCAATGATGTATCTTATATTTCTTGAAGGAT
The DNA here is from genome assembly GCF_947568905.1 of Ostrea edulis. Lineage (NCBI taxonomy): Eukaryota > Metazoa > Mollusca > Bivalvia > Ostreida > Ostreidae > Ostrea > Ostrea edulis. Next base: position 71,642,814 of record NC_079165.1, on the reverse strand, counting down.
ATGTCTTTCTTAAAGATAAATGCCAAATTCTAAGAGGTATCTGAGCGGAACAACGACTAGCTGCAGTTAAGAATAGCAAGGAAACTAAAGAAAATGTCAACGTCTTCTGAATGAACTGCCAAATCACAAATGTATCGAAAAGAACCATGAATTGAAATAAGTAAGGTTTTTAGTCACCAGGATTTTCCAATCTAAACAGGTGTGTTCTCTTACAATGCCAGTATCCATTAGTAATAACACTATAACACTAATTGTGATATAATGTACGTGTCGCAAGTTTGTAAATTACTTTTCAAAATTTTTTAAAATGTTTTGTCCTCCTACTTAGAAATTTCAAGTTCACATTGTAAATTTTGAAAATGTAAGGAATGCTAAAACTCTCGTAAATGTGCAATGCGTGTTCTACTTTAATGATGATCAATTCGAAAACAGTCGAGGCGTGCTTTTGAAATAACAAGATGATCACTACATGTACATGTATGTAGATGTAGAATTTAAGACGATGTTTACAATTCAGGTCTTAAAGGTGTTTTGACAAATTGGATTTATATGTAGAGAAAGGGGGGGGGGGGCGGTATAAATCTTTAAAAGCTCACAACTTTCCCCAAAAATGTATTGTTTGTTGTTTTTATGTAGTGTTCAAATAGCAACAAAGTAGATTTGAATTCCTTTAAAAATATTTATCGAAGGTAACGTGTCTGAATCTCATTTTACTCAGTAGATGTCGGTCTCCGTCATCATATCCTGTATTTTACTCAGTAGATATCAGTCTGTCATCATATCCTGTATTTTACTCAGTAGATATCAGTCTGTCATCATATCCTGTATTTTACTCAGTAGATCTCAGTCTCTGTCATCATATCCTGCATTTTACTCGGTATGTGCCCAAACTGCTGGTACAGTGCAGCCATGTGAATTCTATGGAATATAAACTTCGTTTTAAGAATGTTATAATGAACTTGACTATGCACTTACGAATGTCCCATGGACTTTAACAGTTACCTGAGTATCACGAGCAAATATACATTGCATATCCTACATGTATATGAAGTGTTGTGTTGTTAGTACAATCAGTGCCAGCGGCGTAGGTTGGGGAAAATAAATATGGAAGCAGAAGAGGCAGGGGGTTTGGGGGCCGTCCTAAGGCTTCCAATGGGTCCAGGGTAAAGCCCTAGTGGGAACGCAGGGGGCGAAGTCCCCGGAAGCTGGTGCATTTTAGACAATTAAGAAAGGTATTTTCAAAGTGTCTACAATACACATTTTCTTTAATTTTAAACACAGACACATGGGGTAAGGACATCGTAACGTCCTTCAATTTAGAAAAACACAAACCCGATTATACATATCAAGTTTTACTGCAATTTTTTTTTTAATTTTGAGGCGTTTTGTCATCTTTTTATAACAACTAAACTAAATGTGTTTTTGAATTCCGTGAAATCTAAATGAAAGAAGATACAATCGAATTTTAGTAGTTTTAAATAAAGCTTTGACAAAGTTCTGAAACACATTAGTTGTTATAACTAGAGTAAAAAGAACGTCTCAAAACAAATTGCAGTTAATCTAATTGATAATTATAAACACATTGTCATATTACGTCGCCACGGAATGCTTTAATACATACATGAATATACCCGGAGTCTGAAACAGATAAAGATGAAATCATTCAGTATTTTCGACCAAATATGTATTTCTGTTTTTATATTATTTAAAATATAATATTCATTTTAACTTGATTTTAAATTATTGAATTTTTTTACCGCAACAATGTGGAAGAACATGCTTCCGTGCTTCATAGGAAGCTGCACCACTGAGTGCATCTTTCAAACTAGGAAATGGGATGGGCTGCAGACTCTGTGATCGATTAATAAACATCATCTGGTCAGATGACACCTGTGTATAAAAATTTTGAACTTCGTATGTCTCTGCGTTACAAATTTATCGCTGGATGAAAGTTGAAGATCATAACTCCTATGAGCAATACAAAATAGAGAATTGGGCAAACACGGACCCCTGGATATACTAGAGGCGGGATCAGGTGAATAGGAGGAGTAAGCATCCCCTATCGACCGGTCGCACCCGCCCTGAGCCCTATATCTTGACCAGGTAAACGGAGTTATCCGTAGTCAAAATCAGTGTACCAAGAACGGTCTAACAATCGGTATGAAACACGTCCGACAGCATTTGACCCAATGATAGGTCGCGTGAGAAGGAAGAACACGAGACACGCGTGCTGATTCCTGCATTATATATAAACCTTGTCTTTGCACAGGGATATTGCTCTATTAAGAAATGACTTTAATTTTAATGCAAACAGACACATAGGACTAATCTTCATTTATTAGAATGTACATAAATACTGAAAAATATAAATCACTCGAGCCGCTCAGTAATTCACTTTGCAATCACAATGAAGAGTCTTGCTGTGAAAGAAGCCATATTAGTTCTACGGAGTTCAGTTTATTTAGGAATAGGCAATTATACAATGCAAGAAAATATCACAGAGACATACATTCAAAACGGGAGATTTTGTAAGATTGATTGCTTGATTTTAAATTGTTTTACGTACCTCTCGAGAATATTTCACACATATGGAGACGTCACCACTGCCGGTGAAGGGCTGCAAAATTTAGGCCTATGCTTGTCGCTATGACCATTGAGCAGGGAGGGATCTTTATCGTGTCACACCTGCTGTGACACGGGACCTCGGTTTTTGCGGTCTCATCCGAAGGACCGCCCAATTTAGTCGCCTCTTACGACAAGCAAGGGGGGTACTGGGGACCTATTATAACCCGAATCCCCACGGGATGATAAAAAGAAAACCTTTTCAGCTATTTGATATTAAAAGTATGGTGGGTATTTACAGTAACTGTATATGACTGCCAAGGATTGCCTATGAAAGCCATATGTCTATTTCCAATGGGAGCCAGTATATTAAAATTGTAAACGTAGTTACTGAGGGTGAAGTTTGCTACGAACTGTATGATAGGAAATGTGTGTAGGCTATGCATACAAATCATAATTTGCTGTCATTTAAAGATCGACATTGAAGTCGCTCAACTCCAACAGATTGAAAAATGCGGGAATTCGCATTGTTTTGTCTACGACAGTAGGCCTTTCAAATAATACATGTAATTTGGGGCTTTTGATTTCATGCAAGGTTCTACTACATAAAACTTCACCCTAGCATGCAACAGTGTTGCTAATATTAATGATTGATTGATTGTTTAGCTGTTTTCCGCCACACTCAACAATTTTTCAGTTATCTGGTGGTGCCCAGTTTTTATTGCTGGAAGAGAGAACCCAGATACAATGTACCTGGGAAGAGACCACCGACCTTCCGACTATTAAATCCGACACAGGAAAATATATAAAGTAAGTGACAAATCACTATACACTTTTCAATTTCATGTATCTTAATGGCTGTTAAAAACAAAATGTACACTTTTATCGTTATCTACATAAGCAGTTCATACATGTAATATATGTACATGGGTACATTGTTAGGCCGTTCTTGGCACACTGATTTTGAGTACGGATAACTCTGTTTACCTGATTAAGATATAGGGCTCACGGCGGGTGTGACCGGTCGACAGGGGATGCTTACTCCTCCAAGGCACCTGATCTCACCTCTGGTATATCCAGGGGTCCGTGTTTGCCCAGCTCTCTATTTTGTATTGCCTAAAACAGACGGAGCAACTTCCCACATCAAGGTTTGTGATCCGCCAAACTACCTACAAATTCGCATGATAGCACGAACACCTTTGATTAATCACTATAATGACAAACAACAGAAAATTTCCACATTAGATACATGTACAATGTGTAGTGCATTACGGTTAAAGGAATATACCGGGGCACACGTTTCTGTCCTTTAAAAAAAGACTGCAATACGTGGACCATAGGCATGTGTTTCGAACAGAAGCTTTATATCCTAGCTTGAAATTGCAACATTTCCCACTGCCTTGGTTGAATATTGTTTTTAAAACGAAAGGTCATTTTCGCCATTTTGCGGTCTTCCACACCACCACCCCACCCCCTTTCTTAGGCGAAAAGGGAACAAACTTGGGTTGGGTCGCAACCACACATCCCTTTAAAAAAAAAATTCTAGATTCGCCACTGAATTATATATATCTGACAACATAATATTGATACATGTATTCGCAAGCTTGAATGTCGTTCTTCATTTCAGAGCCTCAGTGATATGAACGATAACATTACTTCCATTGTTGAACATCACCGAGGTGAATATGTTGTCATGTAAAGTTCTTTTTACAAAGGAATAAATCAGACTCGATGGTATTAATCGTTTTTTATAATTGATAGAACTGGGGTTTTTTTAAATTCTCTTCTTTAGGAAACATGATTCTAGTAAACAAACAAGCAAACTTTTCTCCCCATGTTTATGGTCACATGCTACCCTTTTATTCATCAAACTCTGGTGCAATTAGAACATCGCTCTGCCTTTTCCGTCAAGTTTTTCTCAACTTGACAGAAAAGGCCGAACGATGCTCCGATTGGCTCCGGTGAAAACATACACTTGTGCATGCGCAAGTTGTCTTTTCCCCAATAGCATCCGATTTAACCTTGGTTATATATTTTCCTCAGGGCCCACGCAAGAAATGTGCTCCTCAAAGCCGGGAACGAGGGTGTTTTGGATTCACCCTCTAGTATCAGTAGGTTATTATCACAAGTACACAAAGGTCAACCAATGAATACAAGACTGAAGGAGCAAGATACACTGCGTGCAACTAAGACCTCATTATAAACTCTTCCGGAAGGAGATAATAGAACATGATGAATATATACATGTGACTGAATTACTGTTTCGCTTGCTTCTTTTGCATATAAGCAAGTAGTTAATATTCATCAGAATCTAATTGCAGGAAAGATAAATGAATAACCTGATACAGTCCCTGAAGCGTTCTACTTTCCCATTTGTCTGTCCGCTCACTGTTGTTCGCCGTGCGTTCAGCGTTCGCTCTACATGAACAGTTTAGCATTCAGCGTACACCAATCGCTAGTGGTTATTGTTCACAACTCTTTCGCTCGCAGGTCTTTTAGCGTTAACTCATCGTTCAGGTCTGCTTCTTTATTGTCATTCGGAATTACGATGTAAATAAAAGGGTCTATCTTTCTAATGACTACAAAATGAAAAAGGAACGTATGCGTACGTGTTTTATGGATACTAAATACATATGAATTTGTGTTGTTAATATAATTTCAACGAAGAAGAAATAAATCTAGAATTACATCCAAATAAATCATTATCAATCTAATGTAATTCCGATTATCTATTGTAGATTCCTTATTTTACACGAGAACTTGATTTCGCGAAATGAATCGTATACATCATATCGCGAGAACATACAGTATATCTAAATTCGCAAGTGCTCCGTTGATCAAGATTATTTACATATATTTTAGCAATACAAAACTAAAAGCGAGTAATTTCAATTCGTGGGTGATGCTTCTCGCAAACTTCTGCGATTATAAAGTCCTCGCATATATTTAGGAATTTACAGTATATGTACATGTATCTTTACCGTAATGGAAATTAATTTCGACTAGGTGAGAATAATTTCAGCTTACTAAGTGCTTTATACCAACCTTCGGAATTCGAAACTTTTGTAACGTTTCTCTCTAATAATTATTTTTCTTTTACTACGATTACAAAAATAATGATCAATTTTGTACTTACATTTCTTGAATCATTGCCTCGGATCGCTGTATATGGTGTAGTAACTCTAAATATGTATTAGAATAAACAGTATACGTGTAGGTATACCGTGTCAACACCTCCACGTAATTAACGTTCCTACTCCCAATCATCTGAAAGAACCAGAGCCACCAATAGCCAAAAATGGCCCTTAGTCAGAACATGATATTATTCTCGGGGACAGAAGTCAAGAATATCTATTTTTCAAATATGTTATCCTTTTCCCGATATCTTTTCAATTTTTATAGTTATTGACGTTCAAAGTACCCTTTGTTTTGGCCAAATTGTTATTGACGTCCCAATTTTGCAACGTAAGGTCACAAATTTACAACGTTTTATGTACTTTTACATGAAAGTTCTCTAGGTATAAAAGTGAAACAGTGCAATCTAATTATAATATTGTAAATATTTAAATCTGTCTGTGTTAATTCTATATTAAAACACACACCTATATAGTATACTCGTACATCCCTTTCTCCTTCCTTTCTCCTCCCTCTGTTTGTCTCCTTCCCTCTCTTTATATTTTTTTAATTTTTATTTATATGCAAACATTTAACAGTTTTAAAGTAATATTAATTCAGTACCTCTTTACTTAGCTTTGTTATTTTTAAAAGTATGATATGAAGATAAACCCAATCCCAATATTTTAACTGTATAACCATTTATTGCACATACCGATAGTTTTCAGGGGGATCTTAAAATATACACGAAAACACGGTGGATCCAACCGTTGACTTACGAATAAGATCTATTGACCTATGTATGTGCGTTTCAATATTACATGTAGTTTATGTTGCATATTGATCACTTCTCTTAACAATATTTTATAAGTTTGTGGATTTTTATTTTTATTATTTGTTTGGGGGGTGTTATTATTATCCCACATGTATATAGAGGTTATACAAATTTTTGGTGCATATTGTTGGATATTATCAACTTTTACAAAAATAACACAACTGTTATGGGTTCTACATGTTATAATTTCTATATGCGTGAATTTTCGCGGAAACAAGAGGTAGTGTGAGCAATGCTTACTAAGAATACCCCCGCTTACCCCAATCTCCCAAAGGGTGTTGGTAATAGGTATAAACTACCTCTTTTCTGAGTGTAAAAAAACAAATGGCATGACAAACCGAACCATATTGCTACTTCGATGTCCAGTGCGCATGACCTTTGACTTTTTGACCCCAAAATCGATAGGGAACATCTTCATCCCATGGGTAGTCCATATGTATGATATGGTGACTGTAGGTGGAAAGGATAACGCTTTAGAGCCCGGAAACCATATTGCTACTTCAATGTCCAGTGCGCGTGACCTTTGACCTTTTGACCCTAAAATTGATAGGGAACATCTTCATCCCATGGGTAGTCCATATGTTTGATATGGTGACTGTAGGTGGAAAGGATAATGCTTTAGAGCCCGGAAACCATATTGCTACTTCGATGTCCAGTGCGCGTGACCTTTGACCCCAAAATCGATAGGGAACATCTTCATCCCATGGGTAGTCCATTTGTTTGATATGGTGACTGTAGGTGGAAAGGATAACGCTTTAGAGCCCGGAAAGCATATTGCTACTTTGATGTCCAGTGCGCTTGACTTTTGACCCCAAAACCGATAGGGAACATCTTCATCCCATGGGTAGTCCATATGTATGATATGGTGACTGTAGGTGGAAAGGATAATGCTTTAGAGCCCGGAAACCATATTGCTACTTCGATGTCCAGTGTGCTTGACCTTTGACCTTTTGACCCCAAAATCGATAGGGAACATCTTCACCCCATGGGTAGTCCATATATATGATATGGTGACGGTAGGTGGAAAGGATAATGCTTTAGAGCCCGGAAACCATTGCGTCTACAGACGGACGGACGGACAGACAGACGGACAACCCGATTCCAGTATAAACCCCCCCCCCCCCCCCCCCACACACACACACACAACTTGTTGCGGGGGTTATAAAAACACACTGGATTTATAAAGAAGAAGGTCTAAGCTATTTCATACCATGATGAAATTTTGGAATGAAGATACTTTATTTTACTCAAAAGTACAGGGCAATATTTGGGTATTCGTGGCTCTTGTTCTTTGTTTGTAAATAACCCGTATCCTCGATCGCAGAGACCGTAAATTATGAAGTCATGTCCGTAAATTCTAGATGTAAGCAAGGATTTCGATTCTCGACAATTTTTAATTTTCTTTTATGTTTTAAATATTTACAGGTTGTTAAACTTAATTAAATTAGGGAAAATATTTCACACACAAAACTCTTGGTTTGTCTGTCTACCCCTTGTTACAGTTTTAAGCTAAGACCCATTATTCATGCAATGGAAAGAAAGTATGCCACAGCCTGATGATGCCTGATACTACCTGAAGCAAAGTTCCACAAATTATGAGGTAAGCAAAACACCCCATGTAAGCCTTTTTTACGAGCGTATTACACATGTACTTGTATGTACAGTTTGCGGTACTCTTGTTTGACCATGTATTCCTTACATGTAATATGATGTACACAGTGTATATGTAATTTGTTTTATTTGTGCATGTTTTCTGCATGTGTCGATGCTGTTGAATTTACCATAATTTCACGAGCAATGTACATTTAATAAATGCAATTTACTTTGTCGAGATAAATATTTATTGGGAACTATGGAAGATGTAGTATCCCGATTCTGGTTGCCTGAGGCAATACTCTATTTTGTAGTCAACTGCCTAAGCATTTTCAAAGCTTAGGCCCAAATTTTAAACCACTGCATGCAGTACACTTGTTCTCGAGCAGGTCGTTAAAAAAGGTTAAACTTTAAAACACCAAACAATACTAATAATGGATTGTGTTCTTGATTCAGAAAGGAAATAAAGAAAAGTGATAAGTTAATTTTAATTGATTAAGTTTTAATATCAATTGATAGAGTTTATCTGTATGTATAAACTATAATATAAGCTATATAGTAAATCAACAGGAAATGACTAGGCGCAGTACACCTCAGCATTGTATGCAATTAGTTATGAGTAATCAATGTTAAACATGCTTAACAAGTTCTTGAATTCTCCGTTTTTCTTCTTCTTAGGGCCTATTATGAATTGTTTGGTTAATATAATCGTATGCTAACTAATGTTTTGTGTTCGTGCAGAAATATTTAACAGCGTTTAGATAAACGTATATATTTGTATATCGTAAAAAGGAACTTTATTTAGAACTTATTTTTTATGGTGACAATAATCTCAGTTATAGCCAAAATGTTGCAATTTTCAAAATTATACATGAATTTTTTTGTCTACAAATATATTTGTTTAATTTCTTAAAATCTTTCATTTTCATACCACAGAACCAACTTGTTTATAATATATCTTTTCCCTGTATAGTAAATTTCTATATCCATACCTAAATTATATTTGTCAGTCATACATCAGGCTGTAAATTACCATAGAAATGGAAACTGTTAAACATATCAATGCATAAGATATTATATTGTTTCATTATCATTATATAATAACTATATATACATGACCTTGACCATATATTTGTATGGAGAGGGCTTATACAGGCAACGCCTGTTGTCCAATCCTTTTATGTATTGTTCATAGTAAAATATTGTTTTAAGAAAGTCGTAAAAAGGATAAATTCGGGTAAAGACTTATGATCTTTCTCACAAAGTTACATGGGTACTTGTAAAAAAAAAAAAAAAAAATTCAAGAGGTGCTCACAAAAAGGCGATAATTGCCTTTAATGTAGTCTTATTACACCTTTGTTGTACTTGATTATGGAATAAATACAATGCAAAGAAAACACCCGAGATGCTGCGAATAAACCCTTCATCTTGCGTTTACTGTTCACTTTGCGCAAGTGTTGTGCTCCGTGCGCTCAAAGTTCACTAACTGTTCAACAAGCTGCGTTCCGCGTTCACATACACACTCTCTGTTCTAGTGGGGAAGTAGAACTTCCCAGGGACTGTAATCAGGTATCTTGTCGTCCAAAACTGGGCCCTGTTGGTCAACCTTCAGCTCTAGTCCAAAACTGGGCCCTGTTGGTCAACCTTCAGCTGTAGTACAAAACTGGGCCCTGTTGGTCAACCTTCAGCTGTAGTACAAAACTGGACCCTGTTGGTCAACCTTCAGCTGTAGTACAAAACTGGACCCTGTTGGTCAACCTTCAGCTGTAGTCCAAAACTGGGCCCTGTTGGTCAGCCTTCAGCTGTAGTCCAAAACTGGGCCCTGTTGATCAACCTTCAGCTGTAGTCCAAAACTGGGCCCTGTTGGTCAACCTTCAGCTGTAGTCCAAAACTGGGCCCTGTTGGTCAACCTTCAGCTGTAGTACAAAACTTCGTAAGCATGGGTGGATGGATGATTATAATCCTCAGTGGAGTCACGAAATGGTTAATGATTTAGAAAAACCCGACAAGACTCTGATGAGAAATCACGTGTATCTCAACCGTGACCAAGACATGTGCACTGTTTATATTAATAATAAATTTCAACTCTGATGTAAAATGTCACGCGATTTTGTTCAGCGAGATTGTTTATAACATCTGGTGGCCTTCATGAATCATATTGGGCAGACAATCACTCTAAAGCCAGCTTTCTTACTCAACCTTTAGCTACTGTGTGCATCTGTTAATGACAGGAATGTTTTAATGTTTTTAAATTAAATGGTTGTGAAGATGCATATATTTATTATAAACATAAACTTTCAAAAAGCATTGAGCAAAGCTCTCTGATTTCCTCACAACATTGAAAGAAGTTGTTCATGATTACTATTCAAGTAAACTTCTGTAAGGAGGTTTAATTAAAGATAGCAGATATTGTTAAAATCCTGAACTTGTACTCTCGATGTTGGTTTAAATGCGTCAGTTCGTAGGGGGTTCGTTCATATAGGAAGAATTACATTTGTATGACTATCCGGCACCTTTGATGTAGACTTGTCAGAAGCTACTTTAATTGTGGTAGTAGAGTACATATATCACCCTCCGTTCTTTGCTGACCATTAAGAAGGGTGTCACTAGAAATGTCTTTATGACTGAATGAAACAATCTCAGTGTAAACCAATTTGTTTTACTTGCTACATGTATATGGAGAGGTTTATATAGGTATTGCGCTTGCTGTCCAATCCTACCTATGTATAGTATGTATTCTTTATGTATATACATCAATAAAATACTGCTCCAATCAGATTTTGGTCTATGCATGGCGCAAAAAGCCGTAATACCAAGGGTTCCTGTTGCTTCAACTCCTAGTGACGCCTGATCCCGACTTTTAAGGTCCGATGAATATCAATTCTTGTGCCGGTAGCTTGAAGAGACGTTAGATCTCAATCCTTTGTTGTTGTTACTTTTAAAAAGAATCGATAAAATGATACATGTAGTAACTACACAGTTGTATCAATGCTGGCTTTTGAACAATTACAGTACATCAAGCACTTTGAAGATCATCCGGAATTCAAAGGTTTTTTTCATGCTGACATGGAATTTTTATTATGTGATTTTGAATAACGGAAAATGTGTTTTTCTTTTTTTTAAAAAGTTGTTTCGTTTCGTTTAAATATTCACTTTTTTCAATTACTAATATGGGATTATTCCCTGTTTCTTTTTATTCACACATTATCAATCCTTAGTTGGACAGTACCCTCCAATGACCTACCAGCGCTTTTATAGAACTTTCCAACTGTTGAGTTTGGCCTAGCCTATCAACCAGTGTTTCGTCTAGCTCTTGTTTATCCAACGGACACCTGATCTCCCAGGTAAATTGCTCTTAGCGCCTGAGTTTTATCTCGCCCTATTTTTTAAAATTATTATTTGATTAGTTGGACCCATGGACATACCAGTGGTGGGATCAGGTGCCTAGGAGGAGTAAGCATCCCCCCTATCGGCCGGTCACACCCGCCGTGAGCTCTATGTCTTAATCAGGTAAACGGAGTAATCCGTATTCAAAATCAGTGTGCCAAGAACGGCCTAATAATTGGCATGAAACACATCAGACAGCATTTGGCTCAATGATAGGTTGTATTGGCAAACTATATCATTAAAACGATCAAAGAAGTTGAGAAATGCTGACTTTCAACGAGACTCAATTTTAAGGAACATATAAAAAGGAAATGCCGAACAGCTATGATCAATTATCTTAGGATAAATAGCATTCGCAAATATTTGGCAAAGGAAGCTACAGAAATTTTGGTTTTATCTTTAGTAATTTCTCATTTGGACTATTGTAATGTGATTTTATACGGCATAGCAAGACTGAAATATGTAAAAATGCAAAGAATCCAAAATACGGGTGCGAAACTGGTATTAAATCGTAAGAAATTTGACAGCTCTAGGATGCTCTCATTGACCTACATTGGTTACCTATCGATTCTAGAATATCATTTAAATTATTGACTTTCATGTATAAGTGCCATGTGGGCGAAGCGCCATTGTATTTAATCAGAACTTTTAACGAAACAGGTACCAAATAAAAAGTTGCGCTCCGCTCAATCTTCTGAGAGTTGCTACATTGTTCCTTTTAACAGACGTAAAACTTTCAGTGATAGAAGTTTCGGAACCATTGGTCCGAGACTGTGGAACAGTTTACCGGCTGAAATAAGACAGTACAAATCTTTACATAGTTTTAAAACCAAATTGAAAACACATTTGTTTAGACAGTTTTAATGTACATGTTTTTAGTTTAGTATATGTAGAATGTGTTTGCATGTAGATGGTGTATTGTTTATTCTTTTAAAGCTTTTTATATTATACTTGTACAACGCCATTGAATACTTTGTGTAAAATTAGGCGTTAAATCAAATAAAAACAGTTTCACTTTCAGAGACTGGTGAAATCCCTGCACCATCAACTTGTTTGTCAGTAGCCTGTCTCGATTTAAAAACTGATTATACACAGAAGAAGCTCCTGCGTACCGAATCAGTCGATAGATATAAACACCATAGGCAGGTGATACTGGAATACTGCTACATGGGATGAATGAATAATTCCAATCTCTATGTACCTGGCTGAGATTAAACAAACTAGAAAATACAACACTACGTTCACTTCTTCGTGCCTTCCAGGTGAATCGTTAACATCGGACCAAAATGAATTGTAAATTTCCAAGTAGGTACGATTTGTTAATTTTGTTATCACCATACATTTATAAAAGAAACAAATAAAGGCTATGAATTGTGTTTGTTTGTATTATGGGAGTATAAGAATAATGGAAACATGAACCAATGAAGAATTCTTTGTATGGAGAGCAAATTTTAAAATGTTTGAACTCATTAAGTCTCATTTAAAATATAGTTATCGCACCCTAACTCCATTTGAAAATTTTACTGCAGCCGTTTTAGATCTAATGAATACATCACACATGCAGAGCGGCACATCCGGAAATTGTGACAACAATCTACAGGTACGAACTCCCCCTGAGAACATTTGCACCCCCGGAGAATGCACAGTGTATCAACAATATACAGGTTTGAAGTCCCCCAGAGAACATTTACATGTTCTCCTTGAACCTTTGCCATGGAATAAATCAATGAATTCTGTCGCGGGAAAGGTGTGATCATAAATGTTCTTGAGAATGTTTGTAATTCTTTCTACCACTGTTTCGTATGATCAAAGGCAAGTGTTTATCCAATATTGCACATAACTACCTTCTGGCCAACATCTAAATAACTTTTGTCAAGTAACTGATGGATAAAACATTGTAGTTAAACATTAAGGATTAGTGAGATTTTGATGACAGAACTTTGCTACCGGTATTTGAATTTCGTTCTCAGGAAGATGATTTGAAAAGATTTTTAAAATATCTTGTTATTGTATTTTTTATAAATATTTCAATTAATTCATTGGCTGTAGTATACATGTACTCAAAATGATTTCAATATTCCTTGGTACATGCATCACATACTTTCGCCCTTAACTTGATTCAGCAAAACTTTTTCATATTTCAAACATTTATTTATAAAGCAAAGGTACAGAAAGTACAAAAATGTAAAACAGGATTTCACAACATCACCCAAGGTATAACTAACAAACACCACAAAATTTGATTATCCACAAAACAACTTTTGCGCTGTGACAAGGTCTATGATAATATGGACTTTGACGGTTGAATATAAGAACAAGACAACTGAAACTAATCGTATGAAGTGTATTTTACATGTGGGATGATGAATGTTTCTTTCGCCATTTTCTTGTCACTAATCACAAATTCTACCAGAATTTATTGATAAATCGTTAATACTCGATGTTTGGACACTGAACATTCTGTGTGCGACACGGTTGATGAAAGTTCACTTGATTTCAAAGTATGAAGTCTGCTTGCAATTTTTCTTATAAGTTTCGACACCCAGTTTCCACTCTTCACAATATCAACATCAAGACCTTCTTCTTTCATCCATGCTGTGTCTCTCTGGAGGTCATACCCTGAAAAGATCATTTAAGTTACATTTAGTTCAATAATTTTGATATTAAAAATATAGATAGTATCTGCATGTATATTGATTATCCTCGGTACATTATACATATATTTGTTTTACATGATTCAGTTGTTTCATTGGATTTATAAAAATATATATTTATATCTATTCACCTGCTTTCAACAGTTTCTTCACGGTTTTTACACATTTGAGGTCCATGCTTTCAATAATGATAAATAAGGCGCTCTGACCCAATCGGTCCACGATATTAACGTCACTTCCGTGTTTAATTAAATACTGGGCGATGTTTGTTCTACACTCCTGGAGGGAAATTAAAAGCGCTGTCTTTCCTGTTGAATCTGTTTTATTTACGTCAGCTCCTACAATAGAAATACAATAGAGTGACCACTGTCCAGTTTGGTGATGTATAATATACTAAAAAACACACCTATTTTAAAGTATTCGGTACATAATGGCCGATATATATCATAAGATGTATTGTACCTGCTTTCACCAAAGCCTTGGCAATGTGGAAATCGTCCATGACAACAGCAATGATAAGAGGAGTTTGTTGAAATTTATTTTCTCTGTTTACATCGCAGTGTTCTAAAAATAATAATCATAGGTTAATTATGTCAGCAATTAGCATGTTATAAGGTTTGTAGTCGGACACTAATAAGATGTTATTGACGCCCATTGGTTATGGACATAAACAAGATATATATTCCAGGACTACAATTGACCGATTTATGGACAAAAACATTTTCCTTGTCCATAAAGTCGGGGGTGTGTAGCTGCTATATATTAACGACCGTGTTTACTGGTACATGGTTGTCTTCTACGGTCATTTGTTTACAATCAAACACTATCAACTGCGCATTCATTTTTTTCCGGTCCAGCTGACCATAAAAGCACATATATGTAATGGAAAAGAAAGATTTGAATAATGACATGATTTGTTACCAATATATACGATGTTATAACATTTGTGTCATTGTCATCATCAACAATCCTTGAAAACAAATCTGACTAATTGGACAGGAAAAGTTCTATAGTGTGAAACAGGTGATCAATGTTTCAAATATTCAAGTTATTTTTATTCAAAATTCCAGTCCCTTGTAAACAAGATAGTTAACATCCCAATCGTAACAAATATAGAATGACAGTCTGCAAACTTTAGACATTACTTTGTCAAATGTGCGACCCCGCCCTGTGGCGATATAACAATGACCTGTCTAGTCGACAACTTAAGCAATATTATTGTTTCTAAACTTTCATTACTTTTACAATCACGCTTGTCAACATCTGTCCAGAGTTAGACAGATAAGAAATTGATCGGTAGGAGTAACTTATGTCCGTAAAGAATTACCTATATATATATATATATATATATATATATATATATATATATATTGTATTTAAAGTACAAATGTGAGCAAACGTCATTCGACTGCTACAATCAATGTAGTTCTTGAATTTGTATTACGTAGGTTTTGTTTTGTGCTTGTGTGTGTGGTTGTGTGGGTTTTTTTTTTTTTTAAATGGTATTCTATGTAATGTTTATGACTAGACCTTACGCAAATTACGTTTGGATTAGAAAATATAATTTACATGATTAACGCACGAGGTTTAATTACTCAATATGACGCTTTGTACATCACCTGGAAAATTCCTTCAGCGTAAAAATTTGTGTACTACGATAAGTTTCTCTACCAAAACATTCCAACGCTCCTCTATTTTTCTTAAAGGACTATTGTATGACAGTCCTCCTCGATCATTTTTAGCTGATGATTTACATGTAGATGAGATATTAACACAGAATTTGTTTAGCAGCGTTGTTACTTACCTTCTCTTAGCAGATATTCCATCATTTCGTTGTTGCCATTCTCGATAACAATATGCAACAGGGGGTTCCCGTCGCAGTCACAGATGTTGGGGTCTATACCAGAGTCTAGGAAATTTACAAAAGCACGATAATCATTTTGGTAGACAGCATGAAGTATTCCCAGCCGCTCAGCAACACTAGAATGGTTAGAAAGCACTTCGTCATCGTTAAAGACGTCGTCATCTTCATCGGAATCGACCTCCAACCAATTGCTGTCCAGCTCCAGACATTGTACACCGGATCGTCTGCATTTTTTGGACGTTTCGTCTTTAAAATCTTTGCCCATGATGCTATCTTCTGCACTATTCAGAATTCCAAGATACAACTCACAAAATCGCTAATGTTGCCAATGTTTTTATCGTTACCCTTTCTAGAGGCTGAATGAAGTTCTCGTGCGTGTTACGGTATTAATATATTATATTTGCATAGACACGTGGTTTGTCAATAGATGCCCCTCCTACGACCTCCACATGGAGTAAGCCAAGCGTGATTGGATGAATTACCGCGTCAATGTGACCTTTCTTGATTAACAAAATACTCGATGCTTTTCCTATCAGACACGCATCGATAGATCTTGGGGAATTTCTGGGACTTGGAAGTACATACATTATGTTTATCTAGCGGAACATCATTATCATTGATATGTTGTCGGCCCCAATAATCATTATAAGGCAATGTATTATACACTTAAACTAATTAATTTTTAAACAATTAAACCTACATCATCGAACCATGGACCATTCTTTGGTTTAATTAGCTCAGTTTCTTTGTCGTTTCCTTTATCGTATTAATTATTTTCACTTTCGTTATACACGAAATACGATTTGCTGTACGAAGCAAATGTTGGATCAATGAACTCGGAACTAGAATTTCTACCAACGGCAAGTCAACATAAACATATTTCTAGGACGAAAAGTGAACCACACAAACACACAAGTACAAATATGTGCTCGTTTTATGTATTCACATATATAATGCATGTAGGAATGTAATGAATTTGAAGCAATAACAAAGATACAATGTTAGGGTACAATGTATGTACATGTATGTTACAATGCTTCAGACTTTCAAAAGATAATTTTAAATCTATGCTGTATAGTGCTTTGATTAAGCATGGCAAATGCCTCTTTGATTATCTGTAAGTCAGCGATGTTTATTCAGTCGGGGTTTTTTTCTTCATTTTTCAAAGTCATTTGTAGATTAAAATGCTTTTAAAGTCCTCTAATAGAGAACATAATTATTTGCTAGACTCCATTTGCGAATGGAATGTTCTTCCTCAAGGCAACTTTCATATTGAAATGATGAATGAGTTTACATCAAAGCTGATATTCTCTGGAAAGCAAATAATGATTTTTATAATTTACATAATGACCTTTTTGTTTGCTATTAAGAAACCCCCTGCTTATATCATGTACAATTTAGGTAAAACTTCATTGTATTTTATCATGAAAGAAATTCTACATGCAGTTTCTAGTATTCTATTGGTAGAGAATTAGGAATTTACATTAAACTATTCTAATTATGAATATTCGCCATAATTATATCTATAAAAATCTGTTTTGGTGAAATTTATTCTATTTGTGAATGAAATCGTAGTTTCAAGATGTTCTAAAGTGAAATACACCTAAATTACATTTCCGATTGGGGGGTATTTGATAAAATATGTAACTTTCGGTGTGATTTTTTCTCTCTATAATGTTAGTTTTTAATACGCATGAAAGTAGACGAAACACACAATATAAAGATTAACACTATCCCAGATATTTGTATGTATAAGCAACTTTGATTTTTTTCTGAACACGAGGGAAGAATTCACATTCATTCTTCCCAAATTACAATGTAAATGTGTTCAGCAAAAACAAGTACTTATTATTTTGAGAAATTACAACAGTTAAAACCAATTTAAGGAACAATACAAAATACTCCTCAGATAATTAATAAATCGGATATCCTCTAACTACACCGTCATGATCCCTATGTCATAACAACAAACTAGACTTAGTGTTCTACATATTCTGTTACAGATTTAGATATCATAATGTGTCGTTGTACGTGTGTGTGTGAATTCTATATATTGTGATTTTAAAAAGAGAAGGATAGCCCAGGATACGCATTATGGTTGACAATGGTTTGACACAGAAATATGTGTGTGTGATACAAAGCCCCAGTTACACTGCATGAAATTTGCCCGCCATCATTAAATCCATCAAGCAGACAATTTGGTATAGAATAGACAGATTTTATTTTTTAAGTGCCATCAGAAAGTTGAAATTGATTAATTTCTTTAAAATTAAAGTTGCAGTGTACTTTTGTTGTGGTTTACTTCAAGTGGTTTCACTCAAACCATAGTATCAGCTTCATGACGCACTATACATGCTTTCTGCAAATGATATAACCGTGATTTTATAGTTTGAAGTCCTTTGTTAAAAGTGTCTAGATTAACTTGCAAGCTGGAACTTTAAATCTATGTAATTGGTTTGGTTTTCCTTTTCTCACCAAATGGAACCTGTACATGTATCTAAAGTTAGCTTGTACTCCGGTGGACTGTACTCCAATAGCATACTATTACATCAACTTTAAGTATCAAACTACTATTTCGATTTCAATTCGTCCCTTTTCATCACTGAACTCCAAGATCAAATGTTAACATATATAACTACATGTACACAAATTAAGTCTCAAATGCATACAGTTGTATACAGATGTAACTTGAGTATGAAGGTTTTTATTAATGCATGATTTTATTCATGGAAGATATCATATAAAATTTTATTCAATTTTTCGCAAATGACAGATTTATTGACTGAGAAAAGCTGGTTAGATTTTGGTAGCAAGTTGCGTGAGATAAAAGTTACAGAGAGACGTTTGGGACATTTGATGGAGCCTTGCTATCTCTGTATTGTTCTTGATACCTTAGTAGTTTAAGTGGAGCTAACCATAAGATCAACATACATTAAAATCAAACATACAAGGAAATAAGAAAACAATACAAGTAGTCAACCTATTTTTGCAGAAGTACTTCTCCAGTTTTATACATTTTATCACATACATCATCAATGCTGTCTCGAGACATTTGTACAGCATTTGGCGTCTACTTTTGATAAATTACGAGAAAAAATGCCATTCAATATATCAACCTAAAGTTCTTTTCACCGCTTCCTTCATGTGACGTTTTGGGTGGGTTTTTTATCACGTAAATTTTAGTCAGACAATATACAGATTTCATTGTCCCCCTGAGTAAGAATGATACAATGACAGTGGATTAAGATATATATATATATATATATATATATATATATCTACATATCTACATATCTATACATGTATATATATCTGTGATTCTGTATTTCATAAAACAAATTTTCCCTTGGAACTTATTATCTTTTTTAAACTCTTTTTAATTTTGCAACAACAACAAATATCGCAATCGACGTTAAATAAAACAGTTGAAATAGTAGAGAAACTGTGTGTACTAGGATCCTTGCAAGTAGAAATGAAATGGAGGCGTATTTCAATTACGTCATATTCAAAGAAACAAACAATCGCGATCGACCTGACATTTTGCGTCATTCTCAAAATTCTTTTGTACATATCGTAAACATTTCTCAGCAAACCCGATCAATCATTGATCAAATCGATTTATGATCCAGCTATTGATTGTTTACAAGAATAACAAATGGATGTATTGTTGTCTTAAACTATCATAGGTTATCATCTCAATTGTGTTTGATGACGAATATAAATCCTGTTGACAGAATTACGATGTTGCTGTATTTTTTAAAATGTTAATGTACCTTATTGTCAGATGAGGGTCAATTCATTACAAATTTGAATCTGGTTGAATGTAATATGGAAAAAAAAGTTACACCTTTAGGGAAACAGACCAGTTTTCAAATAAACGGAACACACGGAGGACCATTTAAATAAACGGAACACACGGAGGACCATTTAAATAAACGGAACACACGGAGGACCATTTAAATAAACGGAACACACGGAGGACCATTTTTTAAAGAAAGAATTTATATATGATTCAGGTAAATATTCACATCGATCATGGAATGACAAATAGCGCATAAATGCGTTGAGTTTTCCCAGACGGTGATGAGAGTTAAAACTTGGTCTAACTCCCTTTTACGTATGAAATTTAAATTACTATAGGTCAGAGGTGGATTTAAGGGGGGCGTAACCGCCCCCCCCCCCCTTAAATTTTTTCAAATCTAATGTAAATCGTGGTATCTTTTTTAGTAAAATGTACTAAACGATAAAAAAATCAATAATTTCTTCCACTCCCGGAGAAATAAATGACAAAATCTTTTGATTTCTTGAATTGCTTTATTGGGAGAACTTATTTTTTTCCAAAAACCCTTAAAATTTGCGTCATTATATTAATTTCTCCTTATAAAAAATGATAGAAAATAGTACGAATGACCAGATAGGAGATATATTTCAAGCAGTATAAAATCTGTAAAATCCAGGACCTTACGGGGGCTTCGTCCCCTGGGCCTACACCAGGGCTTCGCCCTGGACACAATGGGGGCCTCAGCGCGGCCCCCAGACCCCCTGTCTCATAAAGTGGCGCCCCCGTAACCGCCTGCATGTGGAGTTTCTTTCCTGGATCCGCGCCCTGCTATAGGTACATGAAGAATATTTTTGAAAAAATCCAGAAAATGAAGATTTAAAAAGTATATCAAAGGGTACATGAAATATTTCAAAAGACAGGATGAGTAGGATAGATCGGTTACTAAAATGCATGCTGATTTTGACAGATAGGGTTCTAGAGTTGGATCTAATTTCTACGCTGTATAATTGTATTAATAAAAAAAAAATTTGACTATTGACACTTTGACAGTTAGAAACAATGTGTATATAATGACTTTTAAGGCTTCATAGTTGCATCTGATGACTGATTGACTGTGTTTCGTTGCATCTCATGATTGATTGATTATTTGCTGTTTTCCGCCACACTCGACAATTTTTCAGCTATCTGGTGGCGCCCAGTTCTTAGTGGAGGTGAGAATCCAAATACATTGTGTATATATGGGAAGAGAATCCAAATACATTGTGTATATATGGGAAGAGTCCACCGACCTCCCGCAAGTAAACTGGGAAACTTTTGCACTTACCGACGCGAGCGGGATTCGAACCTGCGCCTACCAGAGGTGAGAGGCCGTGTGATATTGAGCGCGATGCTCTAACCACTTGGCCACGGATCCACCACCACACACACCCCCACCCCACCCTCCCCACCCTGTATCTCATGAAAATTTGAACAGACACCAAATACATTTATAAATATGGTGCATGCTTTCTATACTTTTATAGTTTCTTCGTCAAAAGTCTTTCCGAGGGAGTATTGCCGTATTCACCAAGGCAAACACTTGACACCGTTACTGCCTGATGCTCATGGTTACATGTATTTGCTATTACAGTGGTGTTCATATCATTATTCACTCAGCAACCCAGCAATGAAGAAAACACCTACCAATATGAAACAAACAGCTATGATAAGTTATACTTTTTAATCAAACCCCAGTCTTTGTTTTTCCAATTACTACTTTACTATGCAACTATCTGCATCTCTTTTCATAAACATCTTTATTTGACCCTCCTGCTAATTAGTCACAACTTTTCTTGAAATGAACTCAACTGCATTTAATATCATAGGCACATTCAACAGATCAGAAGATAAAGAAGACATGGACATCTATTATGTATATATGTTATATTTCAAACAGATATGATGTAGGCACAGAAAGAACCCACTGTAAATGTACTTTTAGACACTATATTTACAAAGTACAAATTTAACAGGTTCGGACTTATCCTCACATTTTCTAAGTAAAGCTTAAATATTTCGAAATCAATATACTCATCTTTAAAATAACTACATGTATATTTAATTATTGATCTTAAAGCAAAGATATTTACATTAGATATTATACTATATGAGATATGCGTAATTGAATATTATTTTGGCGCTCACTAGTAATATTCTGCGCATATGACCCTAAAAGACTTGTGATTTAAGATTATCATCACCAGGTGCACGCTTCCATATATTCTGACACCACAACAAAGCCCATTTCTCGGTCGAACATCCTCCCACAACAACATTAACGGAGACCTCAGCTGACGGTTAACCATTGCTTGTGTGCAAGTAAGGCAATGAAAAGTACATAAAGACAACAAGTTTGCGATCTCTCCATCGATAAAACTAGGCTATATAAAAGTACACAGGACATTCCAATTTGCAGGTGCATTGTCATTGTCCGGAAGAGATAGTTGGATCCCACGCAAATACATATAGGCTATGTAAAGACCGTCCGTGTTTGCCACGTCGACATGCTTTTAGCCTTGTGATTTTGTATACAAGTTCCTTAGACCACGATAGTTACTATGAATATCATTTTCCATAACGTTATATGGAATAAAGAAAGATGATCATGAATTCAGATCACAATTTTCCTGAACGCTATTTTTTATACTGAAACGTTTTAGGTCGCGTATGTTGACGGACAATTAATAGGATGGTTGTTGACTCATTTCTACATAGGGCACACTGGTTCTAACGAGTGCTGTTGTCTATGGAGAATAAACAAGCTGTTGTGTCACAAGGTTCAAATTAATGTTAACATTGTTTACTATTTTCACCTTAGGCCAAGATCATTTTCTAAGTTCAAGTTCATTTATTCGCTCAAACCACATTATACAATGTATATGGTATGCGGTATATACAAAATACATAATATACATGTAGTGAAAAAGTATTTACAAAATATGTTAAGGAGAATAGACTAACTCATAGATTTTTAGATAAACATACCGAGTTTTTAAAAAAAATTGTTTTAATCTTAATGGTTGACATAATTTCATGAAATTTAATAACATTAGGTCTTGTGTAGTTCCTACTCTGTAGGTACTCTTTCTGACAAAGCACTGCATTCTAATGTATAATGGAATTCGTCTGCAATTTATTATTCGTTACACAAAATCTTTCATTATATGAAATACTAATCCGTCTGCCAGTCTCCACTGAAAGCCGGTGATTTCAGAAGAATAGCTCTAAATTTTTAAGGCAATTTTTCTAAATATTTATAAGGTCCAAAGTCTTATCTTCTGTATGTTTTACCTGTAGATTAATTAAACATATTAATCGACCAGGTTGGAATAAATTGATCCCGAGTCTTTGTTTGACAGCATTTGTTATCTATATTTCATTTACGTTCTCTTGTTGATGCAATATACATAAATTTGAAAGTCCACACGTTTAAAATTCTATGAATACATTCAAACCAGGGTTTTTAGCAGCACGTTAAGATAGTGTACATACACAATTTTATAAAGTACATTTACAATTACAAGTCATAACCGGGCAATAATTCAGCCCAGAATGAAATTATTCCACTATAAACATAACATAAATTGTTTCACCATATACCATAAATGAGGGCGTGGAGCTTTTCAGCTGAAAAAATGTTTCACAAACTTTGAATGGATGCGCTCTTCAACTTGTGAATTTTCATACCCTATACTTCACATCCATAGATTAAAACTAGTAAAACGACTTTGTCAAACAGGTCAACTTGGAAGATTCAGCTTTACGAAAAGACTCTGATCTAGAAAATACAATACCAAGATGTTTGAATTCTTTAACATTTTCTATAACACCACCGTTGAAAGAAAAATACCTTTTCATCAACGGGCCCTTTGATAATATCAGATTTTGTTTTTGTTTTTATTAACATTAATGAAATCCCTGTGTACAGTGTATGGAAAATTCATTTAACCCACATTGTAAATCACCAGTAGATTCAGCCGTTATAAATGTATCATCTGCATATAGATTTGAAGTACAACATAAGTTCCTCCTCAATTGAATTAGTAACACTTTAAATTTATAGGCCAACTATGCATTTCTCTTCTAAAAGATATTCAAGATCGTTAATGTACAAAGCAAACAGAAAGGGATATGATTTCCCGCCCTGTCTTATTCCAACATTACATGTGAAAAAATCAGTCGACATGCCATTTATCTTAATCATTGATTTAATTCCAATATACATATTTATGATATTAGTAAATCATTTTCCCTCAATACTGTTTGTAGTTAACTAATTCCACAGACCACTTCTCAATTGTCAAATGCCTGTTTAACATCAATAAATGCACAGAATAATTTCTTATTTTTTACTTATACAAATGTAAGAGTGTAAAACTTATACGGTACCAATTTTGATGCACCAGATGCGCATTTCGACAAATAATGTTTCTCCAGTGATGCTCAACCGAAATGTTTGAAATCCGAAATAACAATGAAGTTTTAGAGCTATTTTAGGGGGAAACAGAGTGTCAAAAAAGTGGAGTCAAATTCGTCTAAGGATAAGAGCTATGCGTGAGGGAGATGATCCTTAATTTTGAAATGAATTTCTAAATTTTATAACAACAATTAAATATACATTCGTATTTTCAAGCTAGTAACGAAGTACTTAGCTACTGGGCTGTAGAGACCCTCGGGGACTAACAGTCTACCAGCAGAGGCCTCGACCCAGGGGTCATAATGTAAAAATAATGTGTGACAAAAACTGTAAAGAAACAATATGGTCTAATGTTGAATAGTTTTTCCTAAACCCAGTTTAATTTTCATTAATCAAATTAACTTCCTCAATGTATGCCTCCAGTCGACTATTTAAAATACATGTGAAAAGTTTACCAAGACAACTCAACAGAGTAATAGGACGGTAATTTACAGGTGATTTTGGGTTACCCTTATTTTCGTATATAGGTTTAACAACCTCAAGTAACCACTCATATCCATTTTATAGGATAAATAACCCCGGTGTATCAAGGTCATCCAGACGCTGTTTCTTTAATGGTGTAACCCGAAGCTATCCAATGCTCAGCAATAATCATAAACAAAAGGCCCATGGACCACTTCGCTCATCTGATTCACCTTGGACTTGTCATTGTTCAGCTGTTGTGATTTTTAAAAGATTTATTTAGTTGCGCTGACAAGAACAGGACAGACGGGCTCGAAAAATTATAAGTTCAAGAGGGGCATAACTCCCAGAAAAATTATTGAATCAAAATTTCTTGGAATATGCACATTTACACGGTGTGTTTTTATTAACTACATAGTTTCTCGAAATTCTGTTGAGCGGTCTCAGAGAAGTTGCGCTGACAAGAATAGGACAGACGGGCTCGTAATTCTAAGATCTAAAGGGACATAGCTCCCAGAAAAAATATTGAATCAGAATTTCTTGTGAATATGCACATCTACACAGTGTGTCCTTATTAACTACATTGTTTCATGAAATTCTGTTGAGCGATCTCAGAAAAGTTGTGCTGATAAGAAAGGGACTGACTGACGGACGGACTGGTAAAAACATTATAACCTCCGCAACTTCGTTGTGTGGGGTATAAAAATGAATTCACATAGCACAGATATGCCTCAACACCAGTATGACTAATATGATCTTCCTGTTCTGGAAAAAGACCAAGAGGTCACAAGGTCATTGATCATGGTATGATATGAAGACCTTGCCATACGAAAATTATGTACAAAATATGAATGGTCTATTTTAAATAGTTAAGGAGATATTAAAATGGTAATTTTTTATTAAAAGTATGTCAAACGTCCTGGTCAAGGTCAAGCTTCACAAAATAATAAGGTCCTACCATAAAGAACCTATATACAAAATTTGAAAGCCCTACCTTTAATAGTTCAGGAGATATTGAATATGTCAGATATTTTTTTAAAAGGTAGGTGAAAGGTTTATGTATGTATATATATATATATATATATATATATGTGTGTGTGTGTGTGTGTGTGTGTGTGTGTGTGTGTGTGTGTGTGTGTGTATATATATATATATATATATATATATACACTATGCTCAAACATAGTATGGGAACAGACAGAATAAACTCTTGTTTATATTCTATAACAAATATCGCATGAATTTTTGTTGTTTAAACTTGTTATAAATTCTTTAAGTATATAACAGTCGTCCACTTCTGCTTCATACGTAGATATATTATTGAAAGTAGACATTAACGGCAAACTGACAACTCAACTGTATGACAAACGGGATGATTTCAGCTTTTCCATCGTCAACTTCCCACATTTATGTAGCAATATTCCATTATCAGGCCAAAAGGTGGGTCCAGTATTTTCAAGAGGTATTAAATTGCCCAGAACCTGATGAACCTACTACTCCTGTACCTGCTGAGGAAGACCTGGAAATAGACCTCGAACCACCGACATTGGAGGAAGTTAAAAATTCTATAAAAAATCTTAAAAATGGGAAATCACCTGGCATTGACAACATCCATGCTGAGATGCTAAAATCAGATATTGTCACATCAGCAAACAAACTACTGAGCTTATTTGTATCCATCTGGGAAAACGAGACTATACCATCTGATTGGAGTAAAGGACTTATCGTAAAACTAGCAAAAAAGGGAGACCTCCAAATGTGTGATAACTGGAGAGGAATAACATTGCTCTCAGTCCCCAGTAAGGTATTCTGCAAAATTCTTCTCAGCAGAATAGATGAAGCTATTGATGATAAATTGAGAGAAGAACAAGCTGGGTTCAGAAGAGGAAGAGGTTGCATAGACCAGATTTTTGCCATTCGTAATATTATCGAACAATGTATTGAATGGAAAATGCCACTATACATCAACTATATTGACTTTAAGAAGGCATTTGACAGTGTGCATAGGGATACATTGTGGAAAATAGTTAGATCATATGGAATCCCAATGAAGATCTGTAACCTTATGCGAGCATTCTACCAAAACTTTGAATGCAGTGTCATATTAGGAAAGAACATCTCTGAGTCCTTTAGTGTCAAATCTGGAGTTAGACAAGGATGTATATTGTCACCTATCCTCTTCTTAATAGTCATTGATTGGATCCAAAGAAACAGCACAGCAGATAAGAAGAGAGGTATCCAGTGGACTATGTTCAGCAACCTAGAGGACCTAGACTTTGCAGACGACCTGACAGAGATCTCAGGGAACAAGACTCATCTACAAGAAAAAACAGATCAGCTGAACAAATTTGCCAAACAAACTGGTCTTAACATCAACACCAAAAAGACCAAGGTGATGACAATAAATGCTCCAGTGGAACCTGTGGTTTTAAATGGAGAACCGATAGAGGAGGTAGAGGACTTCACCTACCTAGGAAGCATACTTAGCAAGGACAACGGTGCCGGGAAAGACATAAAGGCAAGACTCAACAAAGCACGTGCAGCATTCGCCCAACTCCAAACCATCTGGAAATCAAACAGCTACAGTCTGAGGACCAAAGTCCAACTTTATAACAGCAATGTGAAATCAGTCCTCCTGTATGGGTCTGAATGCTGGCGTGTTATAGACAGTGACATAAAAAAAAATTGAGGCCTTCCACAACAGCTGCCTTAGAAAAATAAACAGAATCTTTTGGCCAAACAAAATCAGTAATAAAAACCTACACCAAAAGTGCAAAAGCAAGAACATCAGCGCAGAGATTAAACAAAGAAGAATGAGATGGCTTGGTCACGTAATGAGAATGCCCCAGAACAGGATTCCCAAAGTAGCTCTACACTGGACACCACCTGGAAAGAGGAAAAGAGGCAGACCACGTACCACCTGGAGGAGAACCGTAACATCAGAACTAGAGGAAATGGGCTACTCATGGGGACAGGCACAGTATATTGCCAAGGACAGAGGTAGATGGAAACAACTTGTTGAAGCCTTATGTCCCACCGGGGACGAAGAGGATAAGTAAGTAAGTATTCCATTATCACCTGCATATGGTGTTTATATATCTCAACTAATTCGATATGCAAGAGCTTGTTCTGGGTATAGTCAGTTTTTAAATCGAGGTAAGCTACTGACAAACAAGTTGATGGTACAGGGATTTCAACAGTCTCGATTGAAGTCAGCATTTCGCAAATTCTATGGTCGTTATAACGATCTAGTTCGTCAATACGACCTCGCATTGGGTCAAATGCTGTCTGACGTGTTTCATACCGATTGTTAAGCCGTTCTTGGCACACTGATTTTGACTGCGGATAACTCCGTTTACCTGATCAGGATATGGGGCTCACGGTGGGTGTGGCCGGTCAACAGGGGATGCTTACTCCTCCTAGGCACCTGATCCCACCTCTGGTGTGTCCAGGGGTCCATGTTTGCCCAACTATCTATTTTGTATTGCTTGTAGGAGTTATGAGATTGATCACTGTTCGTTATCTTCAACTTGCATTGAGTCTTTAAGAGATGAATATGTTGTTCATATAGATTTAGTAAGAATACATTACATTTCTTTAATCATATCTAATGCGTCTTTCATTCTCCTAAACTGCAAACAACCTTACTGACTCTTTAGTAAAGAAGGCGGCACTACAATTGTGTTCCCTGGAGATCGGGTTCTAGTCTTAGTGCGAGGTGGGTTTTTTTTTAAATATCTATATTAATTTCCTTTATCTCTCAACGGTCTAGGTTAAAGTAAAACAACCAGTTTGGGCAAATAACCATGATTCATATACATAGCAAAGTCAAAGCGTATGACAAAATAAGTACATAAAGCAAAACATAAAGCGAAATCATGGTTAACCTAATCTACTTCTACGGCATTATGTTATATAATAATTATAATAAATTAAAAAAAATGTATATAGTATTATAGACACATTGCAATAATTCCTTGTTTGGAACAATTATGGTACAAAAACTGCCTAGACTGCGTGACCTAGCTGATAAAGGTTGTGTGGCCTCTGCCCTTCATGAATTTTTCTAAAGTGACGCTTAACTAAAATTTGAAATGCTGAAGTAGGAAAAGTTATGAACGTTGATTGGATAATTAAATTGTTATGATTTGAAATAAGATAATTAATAAATATGATTGGTAGAAAGGAGGGGGTCCCCCTAGAGGGCGCAATCAATTGTCCCTATAGGGGGGTGTCCTAGATAGATCGAAATAGTAACACATGATACTAATAAAAGACAACATTTGATTGGTTGATAAATATAGACGATAGGCATACAGGTAACTCTCGAATTATCGCCACTCAATTCATCGCCATTTTCGTTATAACGCCGCATTTTTCTAGGAACATTTTTCCTGTTACTTAAAACTCTCGTTAAAACGCCAAATTCGTTATCGCCATTTGCCGCGGTGTTTTCATTACAAAAGTCTATTTCAACGTGTTAATTATCTCGATAAACCGCCATGGGTGCACGTGGTCAGTGAAGCAGTAAATTGGTCATTATCAATCTCGGGCGTACACCTGGACAGAAGGATCCCAGTAATTGTTGTATTGAATAAACAAGAACAATACTCGAGATGAACAATACTCAAGTTGTTTAAGAAAAGAAACACATTTCAATTTAGCTATGGCTTCGCCACGAAAGAGGGTCCTGTTAAATTTCGATGAGAAAAAGCAAATCATTACGTACCAAGGACATCATCAAAAATGTACCCATCAGGATATTGCAAATCATTTTTCTGTTTTATGGGGAAAGTCTATATAAAAAGAAGGACAGTGGGCAACATCTTAGCAGCAAAGGATTGCTCACTTACATAAGTATTGTAAATAGAGGAAAGATAACTTGCATATAAAAGAACAGTAACTCTATTTTTTCAAGATGGCAGTGATTCAATTCATCGCCAAATTCGTTATAATGCCATAATTTCATAAGAACAAAAGGTGGCGGTTTATCGAGAGTTGACTGTAGTTATCAAAAAAGCGGATGGGGCAGAGAAGTGTAAATTAATAATCATTAAATTAATTTAATAGTATATAGTGAAAATGCGATGTTTTCCCCCAGATTGTTCATGACCTCTAAACATCGAACAATCCAATTGATGGTATAATGGCAATAAACGGTAAGCTTCCAATACTGTAAAATTCACGGCCCCTATGTAGGGGAATCTGGTGCTAGGGCGTGACTCTTGTGTTCATTTAAAGAAAACGAATCATTTCTTCTTCTCCTAACGAGCATGCTTAGTAAAAATGAGCACAGAGCGAGTCTTTATGTGATACTTAAGTGAACGTTAAAGAAGTTTAAGAATTCGTGCAAAAGTATATGTAAATAACAATTCTATGTTATTTTAAACCGGTATCATTATATTGATATTTTTCGATGTGTATGTCATGCGATTGCTTATCCACGGTACACAACCTGAATGTAACTTTCTTTTTCCATTTCATGAATTAATGCATTTTGTCTAATTTATGAGAGGAAAATCGACATATCGAAATTCAATATGGTTGGTGGGTATCTGTGTCTCCTGTTTATCCTGTGCAAAGGAGAAATCTGAAGTAGCTCGACCCAGCGTCTGTTGTCAAATCATTCATTTCTCATGAATATGAATCTTCTTTTGAATTAAATTTCAGCAAGACCTTGACACGCCATGCTATTTCTGTGTATCAAAATAAATAAGTACATGGCTTTCAACAAAGTTCAGTTTTATTTTAAAAGTATATCGGTACGAATATTGACGGTCAGGTGTAAAATGATTTATGAAACACTCTATGCTATCAAAGATCTTTTTGGAAGACTGGTGCATTGTATGTGCATCGTTAACTCTCTGCTGCCGTCCTCAAGCCTTGATTTTATGTATGAGCTATCGAGATTTTTGTTGCTGCTGCTGTTGTTGTAAAGTAAGATACAAAATATGTAGATTAGTTCTACATGGTAAAAAGTCAAAATGCATGGACAAACAATATCCCTGGGAGGTGACAAGATATAAGCGTGAAATAACAATGTTTTTAATGACAGTTTAAAACAGTGATAATATCAAATATTTCAGTTAATTATGGGCTGATTGGTGTCTGTATTTTGTCTTGGTTGAACTACGAGGGGATCCGCATGTTTTGTAACGTCTTGTTGGCAGTCAAGACAATCGACAAAACAACATATAAATGTAGGTAAAAAATTTTCCCTGATACTCCTTTTTTATATATAGATATTAAATCGCAAGATTGTTCAAAATTTAACAACATTTGTTTCATCTTTTCCAAATTTTAATAGTTTTCATTCATCTCTACAATAAGCAAAGTAGTTTGTACATTCAACAGTAATTAGAAGATTTGGCAATATCACAGACAAAATATCACAGTATTTTTAGGAAAAAAGTACGAAGTCCTACAATCTATCCAACTTTTGTATACTCCATTGGTAAGTGAATACTCAGACGGCTATCAAATGAAGCACGGCTGCAGTCTAATTTCTTCAAAAGTTTTGTCAAAGATTTATCACATGAACACGGCTCGTATCCAAACCCATCATCTTTCATCCAGCATCGGTCCTTTTCAAATGTGTAACCTGGAAAACGCAATAAAAAGACTTACAGAAACCATCTTCATTATCAGTGGTACATGTACATTGTATATGAATTCGAGACAGCATCCCGTTTCATGTAAGTAGCTAGTTAGTCCAAATCTTACCTGCTTTGATAAGTTTTTTCAGCAACTTGATGTATTTGTGATCTGACGTGTAACTCATGGTTAGGAATAATGCACTTTGGCCAAGGTGATCCACGGTGTTGACATCACTGCCATGTTTAATAAGGTACTCTGCTGTCTCGAATTTTCCATCTTCCAAAGCAATCAGCAATGCAGACTTGCCAGCATTGTTTATTTCGTTCACATCTGCCCCTACAACGTAATAGTACATTCAATTGTTAATTGAAGTACTAATAACTGACAGAATCAATGTTAGGCGTGTCGATTACTCTGATTTGATTATATTATCTGAAGTATTGTCTCTATTTACCTGCTCGGACTAAAAGGCGAATGATTTCCTCCTCGCCCAAGATGACAGCAAGCATCAATGGTGTTTGTCCGTTTCGGTCTTGTTGATTTATGTCATATGCATCTAAACAAAGATAGTAATTGCAGATTCTTAAAATCAATCGGTAGTAAAAATTTCCAGTTTATTTGTAATTAGCCAATGCTATCATTAATTTCAATAGCTTGTATTTTCATGCAAGAATAATAAAGTTTGAATTACCTACCATGAGTAACCAAAATTTCAGCCATGTCATAAAGTCCATTTTCAATCACAATATGCATCAACGTATTTCCTTCACAATCCGTTGAATTTGGATCCACGCCAGCTTTTAATAAACACTTAAATTCAGCCAAGTCATTCTGATAAACAGAGCTGAAGAGTCTGAGTATCATTCGAATTTCATCCAGCGCACTCTCTTTGGTCACTTTTATCGACAAACTAGAGACATGGTAATGCAGAGCTCGACGTAGTTCTTCTAGCATGATGGAAAGTCTTCGTAACCCTGCAAAAGTGAATAAATCTGTAAGACAACTCTTACTACGATGCGTTTGATAGAGGACAAAAACAAAGAAAGAAAGAAGACTCTTGAATCTTGCTAACGTTTCTTTACTTACTGTTTTCAGAAGTGAACTCCGATAGCAATATACAAGACACCAAGTTGTCGTCTGTTTTATAGCTGCACGCGCGATGTTTCGCGACAAGTGAAGCGTAACAATCGTTCTATACAGCCCTCCCCCGGCGTAGATTGGTCGACCCAACATTCAATAATTGTTTGTCTTTATTGTGTTCACGGTTCCAGACGACCCGGTAGTTGTTTATAATTTATTAACGCTCCAATTGTTACTATATTTTCTATCACAGATCTAATGAATATGATTATTTTTATGATACAACACGTAC
The DNA here is from genome assembly GCF_947568905.1 of Ostrea edulis. NCBI lineage: Eukaryota > Metazoa > Mollusca > Bivalvia > Ostreida > Ostreidae > Ostrea > Ostrea edulis. Next base: position 71,610,137 of record NC_079165.1, on the reverse strand, counting down.
TTCATTTTTATGCCTGCAAGTGGTGTTTTTGTTTACAGATAGCTGATGTATGTTCTATCATGGTTCTTTCTGGAAAGTATTCAAGTATAGATATTCTTTTTGCTCTTTTCAAGTCTTATATAATCATTGAATAATCAATTAATATGGTGAATTAAACACTTTATAATATATAAAACCTATTATACTTCTCATTCAAATTCCTATTTTTTAAAATGTCGACAGTTGTGAATTGTTTTCATAAATGCCTGTGAAACACAAGTATTAAATAAGTACACCGTGTTTTCATGTTTTTCTTTAAAAACAGTTTCTTTTGTTTATTTCATAATGCGATGGAGTTGTGTACATCTCACAAACAACATCTATACGTGCGCAGGATCTATTTTTATTGCATGAAGTTGAACTTGCTCTTTAAAATTTTTGCAATTTCTATCATGGTAGCTATCATTCAAACTACTTATCAAAATAATCCTAAGCTTTTCTGCTATCAAAATAATCCTAAGCTTTTCTGCTATCAAAATAATCCTAAGCTTTTCTTCTATCAAAATAATCCTAAGCTTTTCTGCTATCAAAATAATCCTAAGCTTTTCTTCTATCAAAATAATCCTAAGCTTTTCTGCTATCAAAATAATCCTAAGCTTTTCTGCTATCAAAATAATCCTAAGCTTTTCTGCTATCAAAATGTTTGAAGAATTTATCAATAACCTCTCGGTCTGAAACTTACAATTTGTCTGGAAAAAAAAACTATTTGTCAGATAGTGTGAAAACAAAATTTAAATGCAAAAGTCATTCTGCTACTTAATGAATAGTAGAGGCTTAGTTTTGATTAAAAGTTCGTAAAAAAAAAAAATGAAGCTTCTGCATGCTAATTCCTGTGACAATTTAGTTACGCGATCATTGAGACATAATTCGCAGGTGGTGTTTTGCAATTTAGATAGGGTTCAAGAAATTTATTAAGTTATACATGCAAAAAAGTTGTTACTCATCAACTACATAAAAAGCATCAAACATGCGCGTGATTCATTCCCGTAATATAGTGTATTATATATAGTTAGTGTAATTAATGCAAATATCATAGCCACGCCAAATTAACAAGACGACATTTACGCTCTAGCTTGAAACCATTCATAAGTGGACTGGAATCAAAACGTCGTCGTTGTTTGTGTTGAAAGTCCTTTATAGTTAATGAAATGTTATTGCAAAACACCTCGTAGCAAATGTATACACTATGGATCTATTACGCCGCACAGTAACACATGATTGCCATATTTACGTTTACAATGTTATGTCCATGATAATACCGACGTCAACTCGACGTTCTTGATAAACAAGTCAGTGGTACCAAAACATCTTAATGTGCAAGATACAGTAAAAGTGCGACCATTGTGTATCGCAGTAATACGGATGTTTTATCATATATTGAAATAGGAATACATTTCCTTGCAGCAATGCGAAAAGATGTTCAGTATGTTATCTTTGTATAAAAACAATGATTGCATCGAATTTCATATACTAGTATATCTCTAAAAGTATATTTCTCAATAAGGTTGTATACATTTCAGTATATTTCTCAATAAGGTTGTATACATTTCAGTATATTTCACAGTTACGTTTTACATATTTTTTTTTATTTACACTATTCCCACTATCAATGTTTTTACATGGCCGTCTGTCAAAGCAGCTGGATTGGTCGGATCAGAGGAATGCGGTCAACACCAGCAAAAACATTCAAGATCTTACATTACAAATAAATTACCTTAGCATAAGATTCACAATGTGTGGACTACAGCCAATGAAATTGTACTATAACTTGATTATTTTTTTCAAGGACACGAGGAAGAGTACTTCAACTATTAGGATTCCGTTTTCTTTATTTTTGAATTTTAAATCAATTACAAGTTAAATCTTCATTTACATTTGGTTTAATAGAGCATGTGCCTATCCCAGTCATAACGAGCCCCGATTGTTAACCAACCAACCTACCACGATCAAGAAGTTTTAAGGAATTGGAAGATTTCTTGGGTATTGTTATTTCGCAAACTTTTTATTTACCACCATCCAATTATTAACAAATTTACATGTACATATCATCATGCTTAACGATGAATTACATATCTAAAAGAAAGCTTTTGGACCCCTGTTTTGCGGAGTAGGCATGGAATTGTGAAATATTGAACTTAGAGTAATTAAACTAACGAAATATAAACATAAATTACTTTAGCATAATGCTATATAGATGAACTGAATGCATCTATTACCATATTTAAGATATTTACATATACAATTTAAGCTTGAAAATGTGTATTGCATCATCAATCTGTTGTGCATTGATCACCTTCTATAGACAAAAATATTGTATTCTTTTCTGAAATTTTCTACTTGTGTCATACCCATACCAAACAACAACATGCACATACAGCTTCATATTTTTTCACTGTAAGGTCTACTTAAAAAGAAAATCCAGTTTTCCTTTTAAACAACTTTTCCATAACGTTTTGTTTTCTAGTATTTATATGTACTTTTACTCAATAGATTTTCATTTCCTGATGGAGATCTTGCCTTCTCAGCAAAGTTAAAGAAAATGTACCTGAATATCTGTAAGTATGTATTTCAATTTTCTTAATTAAGGAAATCTACTTCGTAATTAACGTTTTGATAAGCAATATTACTAAATATGAATATAGTAGAAGGAAAAACTAGCGTCCTAATTTCGTATGATAATTATAATTGATGATACGATGTCGGTACTAAACACCTCATTATCATTGCTGATCTATTGCTGTTACTATTTTCAGTACTTTCTCAATCTTCTCTATTATTACAGACATGTCTAAGAAAACGCTTGTTCATGAAAAATTGGGAAACATTAATGTTCAAGCTCATATTCCTCTTGTTACTACAATGTACACCTTAATAACTTCTGTCAAGTAGGAAGTGGATATTCTAGGTATTTTTAGTGTAAATCCATAATAGACAATCGTCAAAAAATTCTATTTCATTGTAAATCTTACAATTTTGATAATGGAGTGGAAAACAAAGCGGTTTTCATTGTGTGAAATATAGACAACTTATTCATGCACTAGATGGTGTGGAAGTTGGCGCCCATCGTGTCACTCGACTGCACTCCGCCAGTTTCCATCAATCACTTACCTACAAGTGCCTATCACCGATCGATTTCCTACTTATACAATTAGTTTGTAGATCGATATGCTGCAGTAGGAAGTCGTATCTAAACCATAACTGTCATGAAATAAGCGGATTTGTACGAGAGAGCAGGGGACGCGGATCTTCGTCACGTGATATAGGTTTTGAGAACGACCAATGAAATGTAAATTACTGAGCAAGAAGTTTGTATTGATTATGATGTATGTGTACCTCCGGTTCGGGTATTATCGGACACGTTACTGTAAAACAGGTATATTTATGTTCCTTAGTTCTGCTGCCAAGCGACTGAACTTGTTTTTTTTGTTAAAAACAGGCAAACAACACGTAACACCATGTAGAAGTGAAAAAATGTCATTTATTGAAGTAAATGACGAAAAGTAGTAAAATATGATTAACAAGTACAAAAATGGGGGTCAGAAAAAGGGAGACTTAAATAAAGAGTATTACACATCTTAGGTAAATTATAATCCAATCTGACCCCCTGCACCATAATGGCATTGCAACATAATGTACATAGGAAAAAAGGGGGTCAACCAGACTAGAATAAGAATTGTACAGTATACATGTATCTTAGGTTGACCCCTCATAAACCTAATACAATTCCAAAACAGACATAAATGCCATAAACAGCTGCCTTATAATAGTGATTGGCTTGATTTCAACTTATTTTATTGTGTATATAAACGGATTGAAAACAACATCTATCAACTTATAAATAAAAGGTATTCACCTTAATCTTGGTCCTGAATTATATATTCCTCTTTCATAAAATATGATGATATACACATGTAGATAGACAGGTCGTGCGTTTTATTTCATTGATAATTGGAAAGGGTAGCATACATGAAAAAAACCTTAATATGCAGTATATGTACATTTCAAAAATTCTACATATGTCAGCTGAATATTTTTATTTACTATATCGAATGATTTATTCATATTTTTTTCAATGATATGTTTATGAGAATTGTGATTAGTACATGATTATTTAGACATGCGCGCGCATTGGATATGGTAGTAGAGAGCAGAACTAAGAATGACATCAATTTGATTTATTTGTTTGCTGACGACCAATAGTATCGTATCCGACAAACGCTTTGTTTTTTATTTGACATGTTTCAAATATATCTAAATATATACCTCTCCTCTTTCCTTAATATGGATATAGAAGTAGGGTTATGTAATGCTGAGAAGATTTGTCAGTCTCTTGAGTAACTCCGGTGACCTATTGCTCTTATTCTGCGTCTGTCATGTATGAACAATTGAACATTTTTCAAACTTCTTGACATTAGATGGTATATAGACTTGCCTAGATGGTCGAGTGGTCTAGCGCGCTGGTTACATGCTGCTAGGAGATTTGGTTCCGCAGGTCGTGAGTTCAACCCCGGGTAGGGGCGGAAGTGGGTATCCAAATAAAGTGAAATTTTCTATGCTTTATATTAAGATATTTCTTCACTTAGGGCAGTTATGTTCATTTAAGAGTTCATTGCTATTTCTGTGTTTATATATATATATATATGATATAAACCAGACCTCCTGCAAATCCAAGTTTTTGAGGCACATGGCGGGTGTGACCGGTCGACAGGGGATGCTTACTCCTCCTAGGCACCTGATCCCACCTCTGGTGTGTCCAGGGGTCCGTGTTTGCCCAACTATCTATTTTGTATTGCTTGTAGGAGTTATGAGATTGATCACTGTTCGTTATCTTCACCTTGCATGTGTTTCATGTGTATTTTTCTCAATGGAAATTGAATGCAAATGTTGAGAAAGCAAGGTATCAGTTTTTTCAAATGGCCCTAAGCCTAGAAATGTTTTTTTTATTTGTTGTTGAAAGTGTGAATGAATTCAAATATTTAGGTAAAACTGAGAAATGGATGTATAATAATCAATGTCTTGAAGTTGTAAATACAGAATTAAGGAATGTTGTTTTATTACAATGGCAAATTTTTCCAATCACAAAAACATTTTGCCGAAAAAGGACGTAAAGCACTTTTTGCAATATCTAATACTTTGAGAAATCATTATTTTAATGTTGAAACACAATGTTTAAGTTTTGATACCTATGTACAAAATATTCTTTCATATGCATGTGAAATTTGGGGTTTTCATAAAACACTGGACATTGAAAAGGTGCATCTTTTTCTTTCTTTTTTTTAAACTGTTAAGAGTAAACAAAAGCACTAACAATAGTTTGGTATATTGTGAACTTGGCAGATTTCCACTTTACGTTAGAAGAAAATTGAGAATTTTTAAATTCTGGTTAAAACTTAAAACCACGAATAACTGTATTTTGAAAGATTGTTATGAAAATATGATTGCAAACAGTTAATGTGAAACATGATCTGTCAAGCATTGGTTTAGAATATTTGTTTGAAAAGTCGTGTGTGAATCAGCTTAAAGATGACAGCATTTAGAATATTGCATATTTACAAACAAAACCTAATGTCTCTTTCAAGTTCACCAAAAAGTGTTCTTTATCAACATTTAATACATATAGATAACGTTTGTTTACAATCATATCTCAAAGGACCAATCAACTTAAAAGGGAAAAAATATTATTAAATTAAGAACGTCTTCACATTCTTTGAATATTGAAAAAGGCAGGCATAACGAAGTTTTAAGGATTGCGAGGCTTTGTAAATTATGCGATTATAATGATATACATGTAGAAGACGAGTTTCATTTTATCCTGAAATTTCCATTTTACAACGATTTGAGAAAAATAATATATTAAGGGTTTTTATTACAAAAAACCAAGCGTCTTTAAATTAGTTAAGCTCCATAGTTTAGACAATATTAAAAGAACTCAATAAATTGGGAAAATTCTTAGTACAAGTTGTGAAAATATGAAGTTTAGCATTGTAAGTCAATAATGTAATTATAGTATTTTTCTAATAACAGGTGCATCTCATAATGTGATTACATGTATATTAACTTATACATGTAATTTCTTCTCCTCCTAACTTCTCCTGTCCACTCACCTGTTGTTTACATTATACAATTAGAAATATTGTGTATGAACATGTACTGTAGTAACTGAGCAGTAATGCCCGTCTACTCTATGGCTGTGAAATTTGGGGGTTCAAAAATTTGGATGTTATCGAAAGAGTGCATTTAAAATTTCTGAAATGTATTTTATGATCCTTAGCTCAAAAGCACTAGCCAAGTGGACTGCACTCGTTTTTTGCTCAAAGCAGGCAAAACAGAACAAGTTTGAGAATAGAAAATGTCATTTATTTAGTAAATGACGAAAAGTATATACACTTCATAGTTATTTCGGATTTCAAACATTTCGGTTGAGCATCACTGAAGAGACATTATTTGTCGAAATGCGCATCTGGTGCATCAAAATTGGTACCGTATAAGTTTTACATTATGTCCTCTGGGTCGAGGCCTCTGCTGGTGGACTGTTAGTTCCCGGGGGTCTCTACAGCCCAGTAGCTAAGTACTTCGTTACTAGCTTGAAAATACGGATGTATATTCAATTGCTGTTATAAAATTTAGAAATTCATTTCAAAATTAAGGATTATCTCCCTCATGCATAGCTCTTATCCTTGGACGAATTTGGTTCCACTTGTTTGGCACGCTGTTTTTTGCTATATTTAGATCTAAAACTTCATAGTTATTTCGGATTTCAAAGATTTCGGTTGAGCATCACTGAAGAGACTTTATTTGTCGAAATGCACATATGGTGCATCAAAATTGGTACCGTATAAGTTTTACAGTACAGGGGGTCATTAAAACCAAGTAAAAAATTAAGATCATATGCTCCAAATGACTAGATGACCCCCTGTTACATGCATCTATAAAATTGACATTGAGAAAGAGAACATATATACACAAAATAAAAACATCCAATAGGGGGTCTAACAAGATGACCCCCTATTGCATACACATATGTAAAAAGACTAGCATAAAATTATTGCCTGGCCACAAAAAAGGGTGGGTAGCAACAAGAAATCAAGGCCTATACAGTACATGGAGGTAGAAGGGGTGGACGGTGGGTACAAAAATTGTTGCTCTGAACTAGCGTGACTCCTGGTACATAGTAAACAAACAGACAATGACCACGTGACGAATATGTTACATTTGATTGGATGAAATACAGCAAGTAAGGAGAAGGGTAAAATTAGATCAAAAACAGCCATTACTCCACTCAGACATAACAACGGGTCAGGGTAAAGTGAGAGACAAATACCTCGAACGTCACATAACAGTTATTATTTACAATAATCACTGATTTATGTTTGAAAAGTAGTACGCCAGCATAATTATATGGTCTATGGTGAAAAGGGTCGTATTTAAGGATGATCTCGTATTGTTTCAAGACCAAGAAAATGAAGCTGTATTTACTGTATATATATATATATATATATATATATATATATATATATATAATCAATACATGTATAATAATGAGAGTGTGAACCTATTGGGTTATTTTCATAAGAAATATTTTTTGATTCCTGTGGTTTTTCTAATATTTGGACAGGACAGTGTTCTGTGATGCTTAATGTCAAATGGATTACTGTTGTAATTAAACAAAGACTAAATAAAAGACCAGTTTATACAGAAATGGACAAATGATATTAATAATTCGTCAAAGGGCCAAATCTATAAAATGTTTAAGCTAAACGTTGGCTTCGAGAAATACTTTAACATTCTTTCGAAACAATTTTGGAAACCTCTTGTTAATTCAGAACAAACCACCATTTACCCATAGAAGTAGGTAGGTGGTATGTAATTCCTGCAATTGATAGAAAGTGCACACTCTGTAATACTGATGAAGCCGACGAATACCACTTTATCTAAGAATGTAAATCCCTATCCACTCTACGGAAAGAAGTTTTGGCTTTTAGATATTGTCATGTACCAAATACACTGAAATTAAGAGAATTAAGGACATCAAACTTTAAAACATTAGTAAACTATGTATATTTATTTCTAAAATCCAGGAATTAGTCTGCTGTCCTCCCTAACATGTAACATGTATATTTATCAAATTCCTGAATCGCTTTGTACGCATCATTACATGTACTTCTATTTTGTGATAATGAACATATACATTGTGTGCATGTATGGTGTACCGGTATATATAACTATACCCTTGGTAATATTGTTTATATAATTATAGAATCCTACTTATGAACCTCATGAACCATCGTGAATGGTTTGAGTGAATAAATGAAATAAATGGTGCAAAGCGAACGCTCTGAGCTATAGGATATCGTAATCGGTCCGTGGAGTATAATTAGTTTCAAGTATTTCAATAACAGTTTATCTCACGAATGCACAATAGTTATCCTAAATATTGATGGTAAATTTAGTACAAAAATACATTTATGAAGTGTATTTTGATCGTAGTTAAGTTAAAGTATGCACTAAAATATCGTTATCCAGGTATAGTCTATAAACTGTATGTTATATGTAGGATGGTAGAGGTATCCAGGTATAACCCCTAGATTTGGATGGTAATGTCCTAGTGGCGAATAGACGACGCTAGATAAGTGGTGCGGAAGTTGCCAAACCGTATGTCAACATTAATGGAAATCGACAGCAAAAATGTCTGTTATGAATGGCAGTTACTATCAATTACTTTTAGTGTACAGTGTCAGAGATTGTCAATACGAAGAAACAGACCTAGCGAAATTATCATCATTATTATATTTTCATATTATATCAGTTATCCTATGGGTAAACACATTTCCTGAAAATTTGAAAATGTTTGATGGATAATGGAACTAGACATTTTTGTGACAATAAACACATTAGATAAAAAAGGAGATAATTCGAGAAAAAAATCTGTAAACCAATTTCATCCGAAAAATCACACGCATGCTGTTTTCCTTTGTAGTTAATACTTTTGAAAGGTACAATGTACTTTAAAAGAATTGAGTTCTTGCTTTGATACATTTTGAAATAGTCTAGAATATATAAAATATATACTTCTATTTCGCATTAGTGCATGGAAGAAATACAAAATAAAAGCCTCCTTTACATGTGACTGCATTAAATGTAAAACATTTGCAATTGAAGGAAAATCAAGTTTTGAAAAAAATGTCTAAAAAGCCGTGAGAGGCGAAATCGTCACCTATAATTTGGATATTGTGTTGTAATGTTGATGGTTAATATGAGGATGTTGATTTAAGTTTTATTTTATATTGACAATTTCAATAAGGTTACCAGTTAAATACAATTTTGAATCCAATGTATGTTGATTGTGTCGGTAGCATGATTGTGATTAACCCAGCATGCTACTTACCGTTACGGACGACATTTTAAAAAAAACCCACTGTCTTTATGGTTCTATGTATGTTCAAGTTGTCTTTTGGCCACTGTCACACTGTCTGCCAAACAATAATTGTAAAACGCTAACATGCTGTGTTATATCTCAAGAGTCTATGAGAGAATTACATTGTATAATTACAAACATAAGTTTGTGGTTGGAATTGCTGAACCAATGATATAATTCAGTATTGATAATTAACATTAGATCAGTACATTTCTACGGGATACAGTTCCGGACAGGAACAATTTGACAGAGAGTTGATCTTGTGTCTGAATTGTGTCATGGGTCAAAATAAATCCACAATCTGCAAAAACCAATTACACACAAATCAAACATTTAACAATTTATTTACAGAAAAATGTATCGATGAAAAATACTAACTTACAGTAATCAAAGTTCACGAAACAGTGTCTGTTGTATGTTTACCAGAATTGAATTCACACACGAGTTTGTTGTAAGTCTATTCCCCAGTAATGTAATATACAATGTAATTCTCTAGAGTGCTTTAATATTACCACACAATTTACAGACCATTTATACTGAAACAAACTTTTTGAGAATTTCATTTCTACAAAGTACACAGTGCCGGTAAAGGAGTTATACATGTTTTTGTTGAACTCTCTCAAGCATTGTTCTAATAATAGACCTTCTAGAATCTTGTTTAGGTCAAGTGCCAATGCAAAATAGCAAGCAAAAATGTACATGTACATTACAAGATTTTTCAAAAACATTCCTGCCAAGACCACAAATGTTAATAAGTAAGCATCCTTATGTAATGTAGATTCAAGTGTGTTCATAGCTAAGATCGGCCTGAAAGAGGGATTTACATAGGAACAAAAAAAAGAGAGAATTTATTTACAATACTAACGTGTATCTCGTTACAATCTGATGCACGCCAATCTCATCTTCAACGTCTGTGCATTTAAGTTCTTTTTTACCGACTTTGTTTACGAGACAGATATTTTTACTTGTTATAACTTCTATTTCCGTGTTGTACAAGTTATGCATATAAAGGTATTAATAGAGGATATTCAATGTTTTGTTGTTGGAATAAAAATCATTTCATGAGTGAGACAGGATTGTTTTTATATTTACACGAGTGAAAATATAAAAGAAAACGTTTCACACCTGAAATAAATTCTATAATTAACAACAAAACATTAAATTTCCTGTTTATTACATTTTATTAAAAAAATGAAACTGATAATTCTTTTTTCGATGCATGTATCAAAAAAAAATTGGACGGAAAACTTCATCGTAGCGATGTTATTAAATATACATAAAATAAATCTGAGTCCAAGGGTCCTCATTCCTTCAAAAATAATGATGCAGGATTCCCCTTGTCATATGCACATCTCCACATTGTGATCTTTCTTTGTACCAAGTTTCATAAAAATTCCCAAAGGGTTTAGGAGGAGTTGCGAAGACAAAGTATTTTGAATAAAAAAAAATTAAGTCCAAAGGCCACCACTTTTTAAAAAATAAATATAGGGCACCGCTAAACCGGTGCATGATACGCCCGCGTGCATTCCTGACCCAGGAATAAGTAAGAAAGGATTATCCACAAAAGGATGTCATCGGAGTTACAATAACAATGCATTTTGCATTAGATAAATCTAAGTCCAAGGGCTGTAACTCCTTCATAAATAATGGGACAGCATTCCCCTTAAAATATGCAGATCTACACATTGTGATCTCCCTCTGTACTAAGTGTCATTGAAATCCCCCAAAAGGTTTAAGAGGAGTTGAGAATAAAAGGTGCTTCCATAAAATAAATCAAAGTCCAAGGACCCTAGCTCCTTCAAAAATAGTGATGCAGCATTTCCCTTGTAATATGCACATCTCCACATTTTGATCTTTCTTTGTATGAAGTTTCATCCAAATCTCCCAAAGGGTTTAGGAGGAGTTGCGAAGATAAAAGTATTTTGAATAGAAAAAAATTAAGTCTAAGGGCCACAACTCATTTAAACAAGATATGTTTGTGAAACACAAATGCCCCCGATAATGACCAATTCCGAAGATGGCCAAGGTCACAAGGACAAATATCTTGGTACCAATAGAAAGATCTTGTAACAAGAAATCCTCATGTGCAATATGAAAGCTCTAATATTTACCATAATGTCATTTTTTATTAGTAGGTCAAATGTCAAGGTAAAAAGGTTTAGTACCAACAGAAAGGCCTTGTCACAAGAAATAATCATGTGAAATATCCAAGCTCTAGCACTTACTGTTCAAAAGTTATTACCAAGGTTAAAGTTTCAGACAGAATTACAGAACGACAGACAGGACAAAAACAATATGCCCCCCCCCCGAATTTCGATCTCGGGGGGCATTAACACATTAGACAGCATTCCCCTTCCAATATGCAAAGCTCCATATTGTGATCTTTCTTTGTACCAAGTTTCATCAAAATCCACCAAAGGGTTTAGGAGGACTTGCGAAGACAAAGTTAAAGGGGCAGACGGATGACAGCGGTATAGCATAATACGCCCGCATTTTCATGCGGGCGTATAAAAAGGTATCCTTTATGGTTTGTGAAATACAGATTTTAGTGTTTTTATAATAATAAAGGGGTCTAATTTATTTATTTACAATGTATACATAGTTATACGATAACAAATTCACCTCAGCAACGCTCAACAAATTAAGGTAGTCACATATTGTTGTTTATATCTTAAAATGGACATCATTTGTGAAATTTTACTAAGCTTTTCAAATGAAAAAAAACAACAACACTCAAGCCTGTAAGCATTAATATTTTGTTGCGATATACATATATTATTGGATTGAGGTATTTTGTTGCCAGATTTATATCATAGAATTATAAGGTATGATAGGCACACGTTATGTAGACCCCCTTTTAGGTCTAGATCAAATACAAGTATAACTCTTACAAACAAATGTAATTCTAAGGTTAAACTAATGTCAATTTTTTGGGAATTATATTTTTGATTTCTACATTGAAGGAGAATTAGGAAATTAATAAGAAAAACTTGGGTCGCAATGCTTTTTGCGATCAGGATATGGGGCTCACGGCGGGTGTGATCGGTCAACAGGAGATGCTTACTCCTCCTAGGCACCTGATCCCACCTCTGGTGTGTCCAGGGGTCCGTGTTTGCCCAACTATCTATTTTGTATTGCTTGTAGGAGTTATGAGATTGATCACTGTTCGTTATCTTCACCTTGCATTGAGCTACAGTGTTCTAGACATGACCTTTTTGCACTTAACATTAACTCAAGATTATTCAATTAGAATTGATTTGTCTGTTAGTGTCAACATAACATAAGCAACACAAATCAATAATCACATAAAATAGAAACATAATCGTGTCTTCTAACAATGCAGATAAAATAAAATTAATACAAGTCATGGAAATAGTGTCCTATTTGCACTTGATATGCAAAAAAAAAAATTCATGATATCAAATTTGCTAGTTTACATGGACATATTAAGAGTAATGTCAATTTCTGAAATTTCAGATACTGGTAATTTTCAAGGTCTTGTCTTAAAATTTAAAATGGAACTAAAATAAGAAGGGGTTAGAAACCAAATTTTTAAATTATTGGCTAAAATACTGAATTTTTATACAAAATTTCGAGTACATGTACATTAATCTAGAATTTTTTACGAGTCGGTGTTCTGTTTGGGAAAAATATATCAACCAAATTTGATAAATTACAACATTTGAACTAGTTCCAAATATCATAAAACTGAAATAAACATATCGGAGTATAAAAATAGGAAATATGTTGGATGAAACAGAAACTGTAATATCATGCAGATTTAGAAAATTTTATTAACCAATCCTTCCGCCAGAAAATATAGTCCCTGCCAAACCCTTTCAAAATTTGTATGGGCACAACATTTTTCAACACATATTACATGTATTACTACATTGATTTAATCTGAAGAGTCGGACCAGATCACACAGATGCGAATAATAATAATGATAATAAATTCTTTATTTAGACAGGATAACACTGTTAGTACAAATGACTAGTTTACATTGTGGTCCTGTATAAAACATACCCAGACAGATAAATGAGAGAATAGAAAAATAGATAACATAATATAAAATATATACACGATATCACTGGGGAAAAAATAAACATATAAATATCATATATATCACTTATTTGAGTAATAATGCTGCAAATATGCTGATTTAAAAGATGTAATAGAACCACAGCTTCTGAGAGACTCGGGCAACTGATTCCATAAAATTGTGGAGGATACCTTAAAAGACCGTTTATAATATTCATTTCGAACTTTTGGTAAATATAAAATGCCAACGAGACGTGATCCAACTCTTCGGATCAACCTACTGTAGTAATGATAAAATTATATACCCCCTTATGCATTTTAAATTCACAAAAGATAATAATACGATATAAAATAATAAATGTAATCCAAATTATCAAAAGCACAGACATACAGTGAAATTATATTTTGTGTGCGCAGTTTTGTTTGTGACACGGTCGATATTTTCCACAAAAACGTTGCGTTGATGCATTATGACGTCATCAGTTTCAGAGGATAATGATACGGAATCAGAAAACCACAGTGTGGTGATACGGAACATCGGATCACTGTGGAATCCACAGTATCAAAAAACGAAACATTGATGTGTATATAATAAATGTCCATATACCCTCTTATGCATTTTAAATCCACATTTATAAGATACTAAATGTAATCAAAATTATCAAAAATACAGACATACAGTGAAATCATATTTTGTGTACGCAGTTTTGTTTGTGACGCGGTCGATATTTTCCACAAAACATGATGCATTGTGACGTCATCCGTTTCAGAGGATACTGATACGGAATCAGAAAACCGGATCACACTCTGTGAAATCCACAGTATCAAAAACCAAAACATTGGAGTTTTTTGCTCGTATACGGTTTTCTATTTCAAAATTGCGGAATATAAAACAAAACATTGATATGTATATATATATATATATATATATATATATATATATTATTATTATTTTTATTATTACACTGTACTACAGTAACTTGATCCGAAGAGTCGGATCACGTCGAGTTGACAGGCGCGGATTATCAGATCACACGAGACGAGACGCGAACCGGATCACATGCTGTGAAATCCACAGTATCAAAGAACGATATATTGAAGGGTACATAATAAAACTTCTTATCAAAACAAGTTACATTTTATATATACACAATGTTTCCATGTACAATTTTCATAAATGCATCAATATACATGTATTGCAAAAAGGAATGATATATCAACTAAACTAAATTGCGATTCAATTCATAATGAAACAAATGTTCATAATGCTCCACACAATGACGGTAACAGCGGGGTCTAAGCGTGGTGATGAGCTACTCAGATCTGTAAGCGTAATTGCAATCTTTGATTAGCATATGTAAGTGCAATCATGATATGCATTTAATGAATTTGATTGATTCTTCACCTTTCATTGTTATTACGGAGATTATAATAAACATTATACATTAAATCGGTATTGCATGCATAGACTAACACATAAAGAAATTATCTTTTAAGACTAAACTATTTACAAGAACCGTACCTTTGCATAGAACATCCTTTAACTTTCCGATTTCTTTAAACGATGAAAATGATGTATTATTTGTACATGCGTTTTCATAAGGAGCAATGCATTGTTTTTCTGCTGTTTTCAGGAGTCTACAATAATTATAAAAGTAATTAAGAGTAATTGCACTCAGTATCCATGGATGGATATCTTCCTGACAGGTACAGGTATTTCGGACTAATAGAACATTATACAAGTGTAATCTGCTTTGAACATATTGATATACATGTATACATTAAAAAGATCGGAAATACTTTCTGACTTTTTACTATATGTAGTGTTTCTGTCATTACACAAAACAAATAATTTCCGTGCAAAGAAATCATTACACAAAGTAAAACGGTACATGTGTTGTAGAAAGTGAGAATAACCCTATATATAGACTATGTTTAACCAGATTCATCTATTAATTTGTGTACCACAACAAGTACAATTTTGGGAATCAGCTTAATTTGCCTAGGCAATCTGATTTAGTCAGAACTGGTACAATGATTAAAACACTCACTGGCATTCAGCTGTAAAGTTCCTGGAAGCGGTATTAATATCTAAAATCTCCATGCGCTGAGCAGTAAAATCATGCATACACTGTGCTGCTTTTGAAAACTCGCACTGTGGTCCGCTGGTACCTGTTAAAACATTGATTACGAATATTTCTGATTTTACCTTGACGTTTCTTCCAAACATGAGAAGCTTATTCTAAATATCGTTAACACCTACGAGGTCAACGCACAGTACACTTGCATGAATATTGTAAGCAAAGCTCGCACCTAAATGTCCTACAAGTAGTAATAATAAGACAGAACAAAAAGAGTCCCTCCTAATATTCAGATGAGCATGCAATAAACACTTGAACATAAGTTAATGTTACAGGAGTTTCAACAGTTCTGTTTACAGTCAGCAGTTCGTATATTTCTCTTGTCGTCATAATGGTCTTATTTACAAATACACCCTGTCATTAGGTCGAATCCTGTCGGAGGTGTTCCATATCAATTACTTGACCCTTCTTTACACACTGATGTTGACTACGGGTTACTTTGTTCAGCTGATGAAGATATAGGGCTCACGAGGGGTGACCAGTCAACAGGGAATGTTTCCTCGTCCTAGACACCCGATTGCATTCTTAAGTTTCCACGGGTCCATGTTGGCCCTACTCTAAATTTTATACCTTTTAAAGGATTTTTGAGATTGGTTTAGACTGGCTGACATTATAATGAAAAGCGAATACGCCAGTCAGTGGCTTTTATTTCAAGAGTTTGTCAAAACAGAAGTTAGGATCAGGACCATATAAGACCCCCATTTTAAGGAGAGATATGGAGTAAACTGTATATTTTCAATTAGCGATCCAGATCATGTCAATCATAAAATGAATATCGGTTTTAACATAGGACGTTTTCCTCACGGTGGTCTAGCGGTGGAGCGTTCGCCCTGAATGCGGAAGGTCGGGTTCGAATCCTGACCGCCACAGACTTAGGTCGTTAAAACGAGGTGTAAAAGTTCCATCACCAATTCTCGGCATCCATATCTCGTGAATGTCACGGGTCCTTGGAGATTACTTTAAAAACGGATTTTCTATGTCACAGTAGGTGTGGCACGCTAAAGAACCCACAGTACTCAATAGTCGCAAGCGCCGAGCATATGCCTAAATTTTAAGCCCTTGACCTGTATTGGTGACGTCTCCATATGAGTGAAACATTCTCGAAATGGACATTAAACAAGATACAATCAATCAATCACACAAGAGCCAAAAAACGTTAATGAAATTTTCGAATGTCATCATTTATGGCCAAAATATGCAGATTTGAAGCATTTGTTGCGTCAGGTATTCTGGAGCACACTCTTCTTCATCTCTCAAACTCGCATATTTTGTACACCTGTATCAACCGCAACTTTGATATAAAATTTTATTAGCCAAGCGTTTATGCGATGTTTTCCAACATAATATGTATGTAAAATCACCCCTCCTCCTCAATAGATATCATTTTCCTCTGAAATCCCAGATTTAGTAAAATTTGTGTCAATTCTATGTTTTACGCACTTACGCATGGTTATGATTACTAGTATATATTTCTGCTAGAGCGTCATCAGGTAGTGAGAATTCTAGTAAGGGGGCTTTATGCATTTACTCGTGATTGTCATTCCTAGTACATGTATATATTTCTACTATGGCATCATCTTGATATAAGTTTTCATTAACTTACAAAGTTTTAAAAAATTTTGATATATGGGGCCCCTTATACCACTGTGGCCTTTCACATAGGTCTCTCAACTGATCTAGGTTATTTTCTTTTGGAAGTTTGATTGATTGATTACGATTTTACGCCATTTTGGCAATATTTCAGCCATTTTACGGCAGTTGACTAATTGAACTTTATGTAATACCCGTTTAATGATGATCACAGAAACGTGTTCCTCTGACCCCAACAGTAAGACAGACAACATTACGTGTGTGAATTGTCATTTATTGTGATGACAATGTAAAAAGGGGAGATCACCCAGAATGATATGCATTGGTACTACTTAAAATTGCGTAGTGATCTACCCCGATATAAAAACAAATTAATGTAGAAATAAAAATGACACTAAAAGGGGGAGATCACTCATAAATATATCATACGTTGTTGCTAATGAAAGTTGCCTAATGATCTCTTTTACGGACGTTGGCTAATTGAAATATGTTTGGTTGTGAGTGTGTGAGTTTCCCTGACGACCCCCAGTGAGCCTACTCTTTTTAGAAAATCAGGAAACCAGTCTTTTCCGTGCTAAGGGGTTGTGATCTTTGACACGGGACGCCCTTTAACGTCCCATTCGACGGACATAAAAGGTAAAAATACATAAACAGATAAAAATACAGGTCATTTCGTGTATATGAATAGTTGTATTATAAACGTAATTAATTGTTTCTGTAAATATCGCATTCTTGTAAATATTGTATGATATAATGATTTCCAATATTTTTAAAAAGTTTTTGCATTGACTGCATATTGCCATATTAACAAAATGTCTATTCCGTATGGGCGTAAAATCAATGGATGCAAGGTGAAGATAACGAACAGTGATCAATATCATAACTCTTACAAGCAATACAAAATAGATAGTTGGGCAAACACGGACCTCTGGACACACCAGAGGTGGGATCAGGTGCCTAGGAGGAGTAAGCATCCCCTGTCGAACGGTCACACCCGCCGTGACCCCTATTGGAAGGAATATCATCCATAACCCGTGCTGGCTTAAAGAGCCTGTGGTAGACAACATCCATAATCATAGAGTTCAGTCTATATTCAGGTGATGTATTTATTGTAGTTATAGCGAATATATCCGGAGTTTGTTGTGTTATTTATTCTCTGCACGCAAAATAAAAAGTAGTTTTAATGCAACCATTCAAAGCTTCATACTTATAAACTATATAAAATATGTAAAATCAATGGATGCAAGGTGAAGATAACGAACAGTGATCAATATCATAACTCTTACAAGCAATACAAAATAGATAGTTGGGCAAACACGGACCTCTGGACACACCAGAGGTGGGATCAGGTGCCTAGGAGGAGTAAGCATCCCCTGTCGAACGGTCACACCCGCCGTGACCCCTATTGGAAGGAATATCATCCATAACCCGTGCTGGCTTAAAGAGCCTGTGGTAGACAACATCCATAATCATAGAGTTCAGTCTATATTCAGGTGATGTATTTATTGTAGTTATAGCGAATATATCCGGAGTTTGTTGTGTTATTTATTCTCTGCACGCAAAATAAAAAGTAGTTTTAATGCAACCATTCAAAGCTTCATACTTATAAACTATATAAAATATGTGCTTGTTTTTACTTCGTGAATGGAAGCGTGCATAATTTTCCAAACTGCAACTCGGCCATACGCATCTTTGATGCATAATATTTTGAAATTATATCATTTACAGCTCTTTATATCATGTTATTTAAAAAAGAGTTGTCTGGCTTGTGGATTTGTATATTTATGATTGACTATTACATGTAAATATCTTTCATTGCATAGGAAACTTCTAGTCCTAATGTGTGTCAAAAATTTTCAAATTATGTAAATAATTTGTTTTAAATTGTTTACAATTTACATGTACATATATACAGTTCTAGTAGTTTAGAAACTATTGTTATGCACCCGAGATCGAAGATCAGGGGGCATATTGTTTTGTCCTGTCTGTCATTCTGTAATATTGTCTGAAACTTTAACCTTGCTGAACTTTTGAACAGTAACTGATAGAGCTTTGATATTTCACATGAGTATCCCTTATGACAAGACCTTTCCGTGGGTATCAACATTTGTTTTATTCTGTGACCTCGACCTTGGAGTTTGACATACTTTTTAAAAACTTTAATATTGCCAATAACTTTTGAACAGCAAGAGGTAGAGCTTTGATATTTCATATCAGTATTTCTTGTGACAAGACCTTTTTGTGGGTACCAACATTTTTGACCCAGTGACCTTGACCTTGGAGTTTGACCTACACTCGTGACAGAAGACCGCCCATCTATTTTATAATGTGAATATTACTCGGATGCTAGAAGATAACCATTACATATGCGATAACAAAACCCTATTGATGATAACCAGATACAATACCTGAACAACAAAAGAAAATCACTGTAAATATGTGACAATTGATTTTTGACGCCAATAAACTGCACTCTTGAGAGCGCTTCTGTACTTACACATTGTGTTTATTTATAGTATAAATTATCTATGTTCGGTAGAGTGTAACGAATTAGAACATAATTGAAAAATCGAAGTATAGACTAGCCATAGCTTCTTCAAATAACGTGTGTAAAACTCTCAATGGAACAGAGTAAAGTTTTGTACGAATATGATGTGGACCTAATTGTCTGTTGACGTAAGGCAAAAGGTAATCAAACGTGACATCATTTATACTTGGTTTTTTATATGAACGATGTCCATGACTGCATTTCCGTCTCTGAGTATTGAGAAAGAGTTCCATCACATTGACGTTATTTCCTTGTGGACTAGTCAAACAAGAACTAACAGAATGTGATGTATAGTTCATGGACAGTCACAAGATATACATTCAGACTGAAGTTCTATGTTTAGTAGGTAAAAATGAGTCAGTTTTGAATGTCCGATGGGTATTCTTAATATAATCACTTTGTCCTAGCGTTTCATTACGATGTTACACGGTTTCTTTACTTTGTTTTGAATTCAATAAAGTTTACTTGTGTCACAGAAATTTCTGCATATTTGCCAAAGATAATTTAAATATAGTTTTAATTCAGTGTAGGGAATTTTAAAGTGTGCAATTCTGCCGCTTTGTCTGCTGTGGTGTTGCCTGGGATACCAATATGGCTCGGGGTCCAGGAGAACTCATCAGACCACTATTTTACCTTCTTTAGTTAATATGCAAGTTTTTATTTAAAATATCTAAAATATATGGATGATTAATATCCATTTTGTTGATTGACTGTTCATGTGATATGAGCGTGAGAATATAGTAAAAGGTTTGTCCTATGAAATTTTAATGTACTGAAACGCAAACTGAATAGTCTTTGGTTCGGCGGTATAAAGTCATCTCTTCTTGTAAGTGGTCGAACATTCATAGGTCGACTTAAGTTTTTCCACAACTCCTGTTCGTATCGCTGAGCATGCCCAGTTGCAGGACATTAGTTACGCCGAGAGCTTTACTAAGTTCTGGTAAGAAATCCCTACACGCGGCCGGTTATTTCATTTTGATGTATGTAAAAATACTTACCAGAACAACCATATAATTCCGGTTCGAGCGACGAAACAGTGGAATTGTATGAACCGGAATATAAACTTTTCATACAAACATCTTCATAAATTCCCACGCAATCGAGTGCCTTCTTCAATTCAACACTAAAAATGCAAAGGAATCATATATCAACTAGCGATTACACTCTGCGAAAGCTGAGAAATGAGTGAGCTATAGTGTATTGCAAGGAAACCAATATATTTATTCATGTATACTTCCTTCCACTTACTTGCAGAAAAATGTTAGATTTGAAGTTAACAAAGACATGTCCATATCAGTAAAGCATCGAAATACTGCTCGCATGTCACATTGCAGTCCACTGATACCTGTGTCAACATGATATTTATATCTTAATATTAAATCACTCTTATAACTGTACAATGTACATATGTACTAGGTATAATGTAGGCATTTTGTTTCTATTTTCTTACTGCGCTGTACCTTGACATCCAAACGTGGATGGTTGGAAATACTGGACATACTGTTGGTACGTGGAATCATTCTGACACGCTGTGTCATACGGCTGTAGGCATCGGCTCAGCTCTCCCAACTCATCACTGTAATATCAGAAACAAATCATTTTCTCCAGGGATGGGATTTAATTCAATTATTAAATTGTAGTATAAGATAGTTTGTTACAATGTAAATTCTGCCTATCTAGTTTGTTGTTTTACTTTTCTAACGGTTAAGTACAGGAGAAAGGCCGGAATTTGTTCTTTTTCTTACATATCCTTGGACGAATTTGGCTCCACTTTTTTGGCACGCTGTTTTTAGCTATATTTAGCTCTAAAACTTCATAGTTATTTGGGATTTCAAAGATTTCGGTTGAGCATCACTGAAAAGACATTATTTGTCGAAATACGCATCTGGTGCATCAAAATTTGTACCGTATAAGTTTTACATTATGACCCCTGGGTCGAGGCCTCTGCTGGTGGACTGTTAGTCCCCGAGGGTCTCTACAGCCCAGTAGCTAAGTACTTCGTTACTAGCTTGAAAATACGGATGTATATTTAATTGCTGTTATAAAATTTAGAAATTCATTTCAAAATTAAGGATTATCTGCATAGCTCTTATCCTTGGACGAATTTGGCTCCACTTTTTTGGCACGCTGTTTTTGGCTATATCTAGCTCTAAAACTTCATAGTTATTTCGGATTTCAAAGATTTCGGTTGAGCATCACTGAAGAGACATTATTTGTCGAAATGCGTATCTGGTGCATCAAAATTTGTACCGTATAAGTTTTACATATGGGCAGTTTGGGGCATTGTTCTTACTTAGATCATCGCCTCCATTGTTAACAAATGATACAGTCACGGGTACACACTTCCTACAAGGTCAGTTGAAGAAATGCGTTGTTTTTAATAGTTTGTTAAGAGAATGGCCTGTTTCAGGTACTTCTATTGAAACCTCATGTGGTGAGTTCAATGAATTATTTTGTCCAAAGTTCTTGAAGAGAAAGCATTACATCAATATACACATATAAATGGAACTTGAATGATACGGTAAAAATACCCCCCCCCCCCCCCCCCCCCAAATACCAATAGTAATATTATGTTTAGAAAATCTAGTGTTTTTAGAATATTTCATAACATTTCTTGCTTTTTAGATTATATTATCGATTTACTCATTACCTTTGTATCTTACATGTCCAACTATCTATTCTGTATTGCTTGTAGGAATTATGAGATTGATCATTGTTCGTTATCTTCACCTTTCATGTATTAATTATTGTTACGCATTCTTTTTCTTCAGTTTAGGACAGTAAAAGAATTTTGCTATCATAGTTCTCACTTCCCGGGCCATTTTAAAAGTTTGGAAGTACATGTAATGATATTTGTCCCCCAACAATCCACAATGTCCCATTACACTGCATTTCTAAAATAATGGAAGTCCATATATAGTCATTATCTTATTTTGAACATTTGTTCTGGCAAATGGATTTGTACATCCATACAGTCTTACTCGATTCTTTAAATGTGGATGATGAATACGTGGCATAAAGTTTAGTCTAGTTAGTAAACTTCAAAGTATATTCAGTTTTTATTTAGATATCTGCAAGTGATTGAATTTAGATCATTACCTGTGTCTACCCATTTTTAAAACAAACAATATAACCCTTTCTTATCTGTTACTGTCCATTATAAGAACCCCGTGGGGATCTGGGTAGCTGCGGATGAGACCGCATAAGCCGAGGTGCCGTTATATAGATCCCTCCTTGCTCAAAGACCGCCAGCACCGAATATTGGCCTAGCTAAATTTTGCCGTCCTTCACCGGCAATCTTGACGTCTCCATATGAGTGAAACTTTCTCGAGTGGGACGTTACATATCAAATCCATTCTTAGAACAAAAGGCTTTATTATATACCATACCCGCCCCCTTTTTACAGGCATCTGTCCATTCTGTAATTCTGTACCAATAACTTTTAAAATATTGGTTTAGTTGTTGCTTAAGAAATTAGGATTTGACAGATTCCAACATATTGGACAGTTTAAATAGATAAAGAACATTGGAGTGACGTCACAACTATAATTATGGAGTTGTTACCTCAGACACAGCCAAGGACATGGTTACTTACTACTTTTCAAACATTTTATACCGAATTTCAATACAATATTTCACGGTTTTTTTTTTATTTAACTGATAATTAAAATTGCACGAAAGCATCCTTCAAAGAGCATAAATTATATCTTCAGTTTCATTTCCAAAAAACAATTTTGCCTTTGTTTGATAAATTCTTCCTCAAACATTTGATGATTTAAGTTTATATAGTTTAAACCGAATTATATTCGTTGTATATTTTGTTACTTTTTCAGAAGCTTGACGAGGATTATATTATGTTATTATGTTTACTTTTTATCAATATCAGTATATTGAATATGCATACTTGCAAAAAGCTGTTATATTTTCACGTAACACTGCCATGTTTACGTTGGAGATGCAAGTGGAGACACTGGTTAAATCACAATCTTCGCAAGATACGATGCCTGAAAAGACAATAGGAATATCAGAACAGAGTAACCAACCATAAACAGTACGCATAAAACTGTTTTCTATACTCTTTGGAGGCAATATAAATTCATAAAATACATGTATTTATATTAAATCTTTCTTTTTTTTTTAACATTTTTCATTAATAGACAATGAGAAGGATCCGAAACTATTTATCAGTACTTGTATCGTTTGAAGACGTGTATAATGGTTTTATAAATCCAAGCATATCTATAATGTATGTATGTATGTATTATACATGTACTTGAGAATAGTAGGTACTTAAAGAAATCTTGTTCCTGAGTCCATGATAACAGAATAAACGTTTCTTTGAATAGAGTATCAATTTTTGGTTAAATGGGCTCAAGTGTGTCGAGGGTAAAATGACTATTTTATCAGCGAGTAGGGATTCTCCTCACCATTGCAACCAATCTGTTTTTCAATTTGAAAATAAATATTCCCCTTCTAAGGTCATAACAGTCAATGTCTTTCAAGATTCCACCGTTAATGTTCCTGAATTCTTATATTTTAGTACTGGAACACTTTAAAGTCTAGGGCAACAGAATAAAGGTGAGTTTTGTTTGAATATAGTATCAATGTTTGTCTTGATAGAATCAAGCATGTCAAGGGTAAAATAAATGAAATAATTCATAAGTTCGGCATCTATATCCAAACATGTGAAGGATCAGTTTAATCACCTTCATACCGAGAACGGGTTTTCCAACGGGTCTAAAGTGTGGCGATTTGCTGGCTCAAAGGTATTTATAATAATCTTAGCGAATAAAGTTTGGCGAACAAAGAATTTCAAATCTCTTGCAAATACTAAAGTTGCAATTGGGTGTACATGTTTATTTTTGCCAGAGCAATTTTCTACCGGAGTTTTCCTAATATTTTCAGGAAATAAGGCAAAGATTAACACGAACTGTATCATGTGAAATGTGAAAACCTGGTTTAAAAGACAGTCATACTCGAGTGATGGAAGCTCCATTCATCACGGCCTACACACAAAGAAATATGAAGGAGAGTCACTGTGGTTATTCAAGACGCCTTCTATGATACAAGTGCTTTTTACAACTTCTGCTGAATATCTGCTCACCCAGTACCAGTATGAATGTTGTCACTATTAAAGTTTTTAAGGAATTCATAAGGATAAGGACTATATGGTTTATAAGGTTTATAAGGATAAGGATTGTAAGGATAAGGGTTAGAAGGATTAATGTTATAACAATTTTTTTTTCCGCGTTTCGAAGTATATAGCGGACAAAATATTGTATAAACGGGTTTTTAGTCATGTGATATATGTTATTCATGGGCTGTATGTTATTCATGGGCTGATAATTTTCAGCCAATGAAAATGCTTGCGATGCATAGTGTTCGATTGGGTGTCTCAGGTGGTCATTCTCTAGCCTCCTTTCGAGCTGTGAACTCAAGTTTTTGTTATTTTCAATATAATGAAAATGTGCTGAAATAGGATTTACAGTAATAAAGGATGCCCAGTTTTTTGGTCCCAAAATTCAAGGGCTGTCATCTCTGTTTTCCCCCTGGGCTTCGTATATTACATAAATTTATTTCTTCCATAGAATATTTGAGAATAATTAGGTGAAGATGAATCTTGCACAATGTATAGACTCTGTTATGTTTAATGAATATGCATTATAAGTAGATGTCGAATATTAGTAAATAGTCGGCGTCTAATAACTACGGCAGACTGTCGGCAAAATATTATACATGTAGTTTTGTTTTTGTCCTCAGATATGGAAATATAGTGGGTACTTTATAATTAAGTATATTGTTTGTATTATGTAGGTCGTGGCCACAATCGCCAACTCAAAGATAAACTATTATAATGATTTACACTCGTCTTTAATAATTAGATACTCCTTTGGTATTTCAAATAATGTCCATATAAAACACGTGCCTTACCTGGCATTAGTAGTGTAACACTTAAGATGAGGCATATGTTCAGAGGTCCTTTCCCGATGTACATGGTTGGTGGTGAAATAAATGGTTTCCAGCTTCTAATATGTGACCCTTGTCCCAAAGATCCGGAGTCTCAACTTCCCTCACCTAATATACTAGTTTGTATGTTTACGCTAAACACCTTAACATGTATTACTTTTTTTACCGTAATGCAAAGGACGGAGTTGTACGTGCATTTAAATCAGTTAACACTGCTCACTCTCGTATGACCAAGGTCTTACGAACGACGCAAAAACTATATAACAGGAATAGGATTGAATTTCAGCCCTCCAGAATATTCCAAGGAATTCCGCAGTTATTGGTTTATTTATTTATTTATTTATTTTGTGATGCACATTGATTGGTTTTTATATGTAGTGTGTAATATGCCACTTAGATGTAGGAGCCGCTTTACTGAGGCATTTGGTTTCAAACGTCTGCACGTTTTAATAGCATTCAAAGTTAATGATGGTGTTAAAGATAGTCGGGTGTGAATACAATGTTGAGGAGTAAATGAAACAGTATAAATCATGCTACATGCGATATACTGTTATTACATGTAATATGATTGGAAGTACCTCGTTGGTTAACAAAATTCGATATCTGTACATGTATGTATTACAGGGGTGGATCCAGGAATTCCTGTTAGGGGGTGCGAATTTATGCGGTAGAGGGTTTGGGGGCTGCCTAGTGGGTCCAGGGCAAAGCTTTGGTGGATGACCAGGGTGCAAAGCCCCGGAAGCTCCTGGATTTTACAGATTTTATAGGGCTTGAAATATGTCTTCTATGCAGTCATTTTTACTATTTTCTGTCATTTTTGATAAGGAGAAATTGATAAATTAACACAAACTTTAAGGGGTTTTGAAAATATTGTAAGTTTTCTTAATTTCTCCGAAAGTGGAAGAAATTATTGCTTCTTTTATCGTTTACATTTTTCTAAACAAAAAACCACAATTTACCTTAAATTTGAAAATAAATCCGCCACTAGGTTATGTGGCTTTTAACGGTACATGTACCTTTAAAATCAGTCAACACTGCATGTTTATTTTCGTATGGTCATTTGCGACACAAAAATCATTCAAAGGAATTCTACACTCATATTATCATTACACTGTTTACTAGAGTGTGACCTGGACCTTAATAAAACGACGCAGAAATTATCTAACAATACACCTATTGAATACTCAAATTCTTTTTTTTTTCTTTTTGTTGGTACGTGCATCGGTCACGTACACATTTTCACAAAATATGATTTTGTTGGGGTGTTTTGCTTGTCAGTCAAGCATTTTGAATAATTGCGAAGTAACTTCTCCTTCGGATGCCCCTGCCCCCACTTTGAAAAAGGATGTGCATATTGGTGTTCATTTAATTTTTAAAACTTCAAATGAACAATTTCGATCGGGTGCAATTTTTGTAACTTAAGGTAGTGATTGCATGCGTCATTGAAAATCAATGAATCTATGAATGTTTTTTATTTTTACATAGATTGTAGTTCACAATATTGGTAACTCATTATGAAAATATCATGTCTGGTTTTCACGGAAACTGTGACGCTACGGTTGTCATAGTAACCCCTCTTGTCGACTTTCTGTAACAAATGGTACATATGTTTCAGATGGTGTTTAAAATTGATACAAAAAAGTGCTAAAAAATTTATATCAAATTGAAGTTAAAGCCTTATTTGATATATAATATGTATTAAGATGTCCATTTACCGTACTTTCATGTGAAGTAGAAGTACGGCTGGTTATGAGAAATTTTGCTAGCTTTAGAAGGCAATTATTCACCAAATCAGACATATCTCCATCCCCTGAGAAATAAATGACCAGTAAATTTTTTTTTAATTTATACATATGTTTTAATATATGTTAGTAGGAATTTCTCCAGAAAGTATCCATATTGGTTTTCGGGTTTACTATGGCGCTATGAGCACTATATAGTTACCCCCTCCCCTCCTTATATAAATACTGCAAGTAATAATACGATAAATATGCATCTTAACAGTTTTTAAAAACAAACTGCTAATTCATAAATATGTATAAATTAATTGTAGATATTAGGGACGAAGAAATACCGGCATAGGGGTCATTGCCCTTGATGAATAATTAATTATCTCTGGGGAAATATACACTTTTTCAGTGTCAATAGTTTACCAGGTGGTTTTTTTTTATTTTATGTAGTGTTTAAAATTCATTTGAAAGATATTTTTCTATCATGCGCAAAGTTTGATTTGATAAGAAAAAAATTGCAAAAGCATATAACATCATATGAGGATCATCAACTTTAATATCAGCAAAGCTATATAAGTAATATTTATATTGGAGCATTGCTATATTGTATTGATTTAAGTTCGGTTAAATTGTAACCCCATCAGGTTACGGGGGCGCCACTTTATGAGGCAGTTGGTCCAGACGAAGCCCTAGTGGGGGCCCAGGGCGCGAAGCCTACGAAAGCTCCTGGATTTTGCAGGTTTTATAGAGCTTGAAATATGTCTCCTGTTTAGTCATTTGTACTATTTTCTATCATTTTTATATGGTGAAATCAATAAAAATTACGAAAATTTGAAGGGTTTTTTTTCCCCAAAATTATGTTCTCTCAATAAAATATTTCAAGAAATCAAAAGATTTTGTTATTCATATCTCCGGGAGTGGAAGAAATTATTGCTTCTTTTAACGTTTAGTACATTTTTCTAAACAAGATACCACAATTTACCTTAAATTTGAGAATTTTAGGTGGGGGGGGGGGGGGGGGCGCAACCGGATTGATGTAACTTGAGTTAATCATTACACAGGTGTTTTTATGATCCTTAGCTTAAAAGAGCGAGATTAATATAAGCCTTTTGGCTTGTTTCTCAATCTATTTCATGTATAAGACATTGTTTGTAAACATTATCGAATTATTTACGAATAAATATTGTTGAAACTAAGCACTAGCCAAGTTGACTGCACTCGTTTTTTTGCTCAAAGCACGCAAATCAAAACAGTTTTGAAAATAGACAATGTCATTTATTTAGTAAATGACGAAAAGTATATACAGTACAGGGGGTCATTAAAACCAAGTAAAAATTAAGATCATATGCTGCAAATGACTAGATGACCCCCTGTTACATACATCTATAAAATCAACATTGAGAAAGAGAACATATATACACAAAATAAAAACATCCGATAGGGAGGTCTAAGAAGATGTTCCCCTATTTGTTAGACCCCCTATTGCATACACATATGTAAAATGACTAGCATAAAATATTGCCTACCCATGGCCCTAAACAGCAGCTTTTTTGTAGGAGGCTGGAATGCAAAATAAAAAGAGGATGAGATTGATGTATTAATACTGGTGTAGCGGAAGCAGCATCTGTAAGTAAAATGTTCATGTTAAGGCGGTAACCGGTACATTAGCCACACCCATCATTGTTTAGCCTGGATTCCATTGATCCTCAAGAATCAGTTTTTATTTTCAAACAGACCTACATGCTGTTGTAAAAGACTCAAACTAAAAATGATATTTCAAGAATATCATATTAAGCAGATATATGAATATAAAATCAGTAAATGCCTTTTATACGTCTTTTAACACCTTGAGAGATACATTTAGTTACAATACATATGTATATATTGTTTGTTACAATATTGTTATGCCCCCGAGATCGAAAATCGGGGGGGAGGGGGGGATATTGTTTTTGTCCTGTGTCATTCTGTCTGAAACTTTAACCTTGCTGATAACTTTTGAACAGTAAGTAATAGAGCTTTGATATTTCACATGAGTATTCCTTGTGACAAGACCTTTCCGTCGAAACCAACATTTTTGACCCCATGACCTTGGAGATTGCCTTACTTTTTGAAAACTTTAACCTTGCTAACAACTTTTGAACAGTAAGAGATAGAGCTTTGATATTTCACATGAGTATTCCTTGTGACAAGACCTTTTCGTGGGTACCAACATTTTTGACCCCGTGACATTGACCTTGGAGTTTGACCTACATTTTGAAAACTTTAACCTTGCTAACAACTTTTGAACAGTGAGTGATAGAGCTTTGATATTTCACATGAGTATTCCTTGTGACAAGACCGTGGTATTGAACTTTTTAACCTTGACATTGGACCTACTTTTTTTTTTTTTTTTTTTTTACATTGGTCATAACTTCTAAATGGTAAATATTAGAGCTTTCATATTGTACATGAGCATTTCTTTTGACAAGACCTTTCTACTGGTACCAAGATATGTGGCCTTGGCTATCTTCGGAATTGGCCATTATAGGGGGCATTTGTGTTTCAAAAACTCATCTTGTTGTAAATTGTTATGTTTAAAATTAAACATCTGAGATCTACTGTTTCTATGGCATGTCAAACGTTGCAATATTTGATCTTTTCCATTTGTATTGTATAATTTTCCATTTGTATTCTATATTTTCCATTTGCATTGTATAATTTTACATTTGCATTGTATAATTTCCATTTGTATTGTATAATTTTCCATTTGTATTCTATATTTTCCATTTGTATTGTATAATTTTCCATTTGTATTCTATATTTTCCATTTGCATTGTATAATTTTTCATTTGTATTGTATCCAGCGAATGTTTATTTTGATTTGTTACGAAGGATTTCATTAGTTAACGTCACTGATGTACCACATCTGTACTGTAGACGTGCTTAGTACACAAGGCCGCATCGTCGCAAACCACGGTTTTGAGTCCACTCACGCTCGAATAGAAGCATCCGTGGGTAACCGACGATGACAGGCCGTAGCAATGACGGTTCTTTATCGTGCCAACGCCTGTGCAGCGATACGGAATATCTGTTTTTAAGGTCTTTTAAATGCCGAGTGTTTGGCAAAGGAGCAATCACTGTTTTTATGTCTCTAAAGCTTTGATGCGGCAATAACAGTAACGGTTCTCGAACTCACGACCTCTCGCCCACAAACCAAGCGATATATTACTGAGCTACCGCGACCAGGTCCTGGACTAGTTATTTTTAAAAATACTTAGCTAGCTCTAGTAATGGCGACCCCCCCCCCCCCGATCATTTTTAAAAAAAATAGAACTGTCCAGAAAAGCGTGCACATTTTTATTAAGTCAGAATTCAGTAGATTCGGGGGACTTAATTCGGCCCTTGGGTCCCCACCAATTGTTAACCTCGAGTTTGGTTTGTTACAACTATTCAATGGATTAATCTTAAGTTATCGTTTATCGAATTTGGTAATGCGCGAGATATTGAAGAGGTAAAGTTCAGGAGCCACGTTTCGCAGGAATGTACCGTATTTGCTAAGTGTAATGGCGTAACCCAACCCCCAACCCCCACGCCCACCCCATTAATTGATCGCTTTTATGCGTCTAATGTGATCAGCATATTCAAACTAGTCTCCTATTTAACCACTGGCTGATCTAGATAATTCTGAACGAAAGGATGCAGTAAACTGCTGGATGTCTGGGGACTATCTTAAGATCCCTAGTGAATCCAGTGCAAAGCCTTGGGGGAGGGGGTTGCAGTTGGAGGGCGAAGTCAGTGGCGGATTTAAGGGGGGCGCAGCCGGCGCCCCCTCCCCCCTCAAAATTTCCAAATTTAAGGTAAATCTTGGTATCTTGTTTAGAAAAATGTATCAAACAATAAAAGAAGCAATAATTTCTTCCATTCCCGGAAAAATAAATGACAAAGTCTTTTGATTTCTTGAAGTACTTTATTGAGAGAACTTAATTTTTCCAGAAACCCTTAAAATTTGCGTCATTTGACTAATTTCACTTGATTAAAAATGACATATTTCAAGCCCTATGAAATCTGTAAAATCCAGGAGCTTCCGGGGACTTCGCCCCCTGGACCCCTACCCACTTGAGGCAGCCCCCAGACCCCGTGCCTCATAAAGTGGCGCCCCCGTAACCGCAATTCCTGGATCCGCCCCTGGAAGTCCCCTGGACAAGTGCGTTCTGACAAAATAAAACGTACATGCATGCTTTTTTCGACATCTGTATATAAAATATCATTTGTGAAGGGAGGGGGGGGGGGGTCTCCCGGCGCAAGATTCCTCATTGCTGGCTACATGTATGTTCAACTAGTCCTATATGGAACCGATCGCGGTAGTTCAGTGATATGCCCTTTGGTTCGTAACCGTGAAGTTGCATGTTCGAGTTTTTCTCGTGTCATGGCTGCATCAAACCTTAGACGTAAATATCGACAGGCGTTGACACGTTAAAGTAGCCCCAATACTACGACACAGTACCCATACATGTAGCATAGTAAGTCTATTTGTGGTACGTCACCTGGTGACGGCTAAATATAAGTGGGACCTAAACTAATGAAATCCTTCGTAACAAATCAAAATAAACAATCCCTCGGATGCAATATTTATAAATGAAAGATTTTGCAATGCAAATGGAAATTATACAATGCAAACGAAAAAAATATACAATACAAATGGAAAATATAGAATACAAATGGAAAATTATACAATACAAATGGAAAATATAGAATACAAATGGAAAATTATACAATACAAATGGAAATTATACAATGCAATTGAAAAATTATACAATGCAAATGGAAAATATAGAATACAAATGGAAAATTATACAATACAAATGGAAAAGATCAAATATTGCAACGTTTGACATGCCATATGTTTCATCTATTGGGAGCGTTTTGTTCATTATTTTCCATCAATACTTTTTAGTGTCAGTTCAATTTGCGCCGTCCATCTTG
Source organism: Ostrea edulis (assembly GCF_947568905.1). Taxonomy (NCBI): domain Eukaryota; kingdom Metazoa; phylum Mollusca; class Bivalvia; order Ostreida; family Ostreidae; genus Ostrea; species Ostrea edulis. Next base: position 71,577,703 of record NC_079165.1, on the reverse strand, counting down.
TTAAGTACAAAGCTAAAAATCAAATGATAAAATAAAGGTAGTATAAAGTTAAGAGATATTGTTTTTGCTGACACGTTTGAATGCTCTTAAAGGAAATTGTTACTCCTCCTAGGCACATTATCCCACCTCTGGTATATCCAGGGGTTCGTGTTTGCCCAACTCTCTATTTTGTATTGCTTATAGGAGTTACCACAGGCACCTGAAGTGTGGATATTACTAACCCCCCCCCCCCTTTCATAATTTGTTGTACGCGCCGTGTAATTGGTTCGCAAAGACATTGCTTAGTCGTGGGATCATCCGAAGGGTCTCGGGATTATTCGCGGACCAATCACACGACACGTTATAAATTCGTACTCTGTGACCTCCTTTTTGGCTGCCAGTGGAAGAGATTAAGCCCTGTCCGATCAATGCATGCAAGATTGTGTCAAATAAAAGACTTTTAGAGATGAGATGGGTTTTGAGTTGAAGAGACTTGTAGTATGACATCTCCCCGACCTGCCGCTCGCCAAAATTCCGTAGGTAACGATGTAATTACTTGGAAAATATGCCCCGAAACGGGGACCCCCTGTTTACAAATTTTTGTTTCTTACCTTGTGTATTTTATTATACCGGTAGAAAGCCAATCTCTAAAGCTAACAAAAAGCGTGAAATGATTACATGAATCGAAAGAGGGATGAGATAGACTGGAAATTCATACATTTTAGAGAATTTATTGCCACCAAAAAAAATTATGAAAAAGGGGGGGGGGTATAGTAATATCCATACTCAGGTGCCTGTGGGAGTTAAAGGACACAACGCATGTTTCTAAACTTTTTCATTTTTTCAGCAATATTAATTCTTCTCATGTCTAAAACTACTTAAAGTTATGCGCCCTCGGGTTTAAAAACATCTATTAGGCATTTCATAAACTGATTAGATTTAATCGACAAAAAACCAATTATCACATTGACGGCTTGTAAATAATATTACATTAAGATGTTTTGTGTGGTGCTTGGGTGTACTAGTTGTCGGTAGAAAGGATTTAGACTGAGTATTTTTCGAAGGAAGGTACGAGAAAAAAGCTGTGCATGGATAATATTTTGTTGGAGCAAGAATTTTACCTTTAAAAACACACCCAGTCACCTTTTCAAAAACCGCTTGGACAGAGACCCTGATAAACTGCGATAAAATGGATATATCGAAGCTTATAAGCACTACATAATTCTGTTCTGGTCTTCAAATTCAATACACACTCGGTTCAACTGACCTTCACCTTGTCAGTAACAACATACCCGGTATAACATGCTTCCAGTTTCTACCAAATGGTAGATTTACAAACATTTTAAAGGTAGAATATAATTGAACTTTTAATTATATAAGTAATAGAATACTGTATTTCCTAACTTTAAATTGAATTATAAAATCATTTCCTCAATGAACTCGTAAAATCTTTCAAGAGTGCGTCAGTACAACCCCGTGCTTCCACTTCCTAACGACGTGCAGATCACAATTCAAAAGTAATAATAAGATTGCTTTATCAAAATAAAATAATTTCCACTTTAAATTTGATTATTTTTACTGATTTGTGTATGTTGTTTCTTTTTTCCCTCTTTCCGAAATGCACTCGGCCGTGATAGTAGCTTGGCCTAGGACGTAGTATAACTAATAGGAGATCTAATAGTTGACAACAATGTAACGTATTATAATTTGTCTAATTCAAAAATAAATAATAATAGCACTGTTTAATTTGGGGGGAAACAGCGCCAATTACAGATGTATGAAGGAATAACATTATCAAACAGTTTGTAGACAACGACCATATAAACATTATTTACTCGCAATATTGCCGATTTCATACACGCGTTTCTCGCTATATTTGAGTATTTACATCGCTAGATGTATGCAATGGTGACGAAAACATATAAAACTCGGACAATTTGTCAACATCGATGTAAATGTTGCCTGTGGTGAATAAATTAGGCCCCTAAAAGCTGAGTTTTTAATAATATCTCATACTACAATCCGAAGGGTGCATGTGACGTCACTGTACCACGTGACTACCTACCTAATTAACTTGACTTTATTACTACTTTTTTAAAATTGCACATGCATTATATTGACAGCCATTATTATCAATGACAGCTGAAATATGATAGTGAACGAATCGATTGGAAATAACATTGTAAAAGCAATGATAACAGATTATGTCGAGTGAATATTAAATTCCAATCTTACATCTAAACTTCCAACTGCCCCTTTGCTTAACATGCAGACACTACATCATCATTTTTTGTGCACAATTTGCATCATGTTTGGATCTCTTTTGTAAACAATATATCACCGAGATAGCTTGAATGTCTTTATACATGTAATGTTACAGAGGTAGGATTTTTATTAGACATAGAATTATACTGAATTAATGTGATAGAACAATTTTCAATTTCTAATATGTCAGGATCATTCGAATTATCTTTTAAATTTTGAATTCAGTGCACAATCCTATGTTCACAATAATCTCAACAATGACACACAGAGTGTAGAAATGTAAATGCATGTTACAAATGCAGGATTATTCCAGCCTGCTAGAGGTTCATGATGAGATACTTTTGACCTGGTGCCGCGTATATAAGGGACGTTGACCGAGGCTCTAACTTGTTGGAGTAATGCAGGATATATATCACTTTAGGTTGTTTTTTTTTTTTATCCAGGGTTCTCATTTTTCCATGTTGACATGATGAGGGTGATTGATTATATAATATTTTTATAACATAATATTTTAGCTCTAAAGGATCCAAACTTGAGCAGGCTACTTATGAAGTGATTCTGGATCCCAATAAAGATGTCGCTTCTTATGATGCCCACAGATCAAAGAAATCGCATCCAGCAGTCAAGAAACTATCTTTCCCTCCTAAGTCCCGTAAAGGCATGACAGTTTGCATCGACCATGGATGGCAAAAAAGGGGGTTTGACAGTGTAACAGGTATATATTTGACAAAGTTTTGATTTTTTAATCATCAAAAAATAATGAATGTTAGTCTAAGGGTTGGTTGTCTGTGTACCTTGTGAAATGATTATGACATTACTTCAAGCTAATGTCAAGTTATGCAGAATTTCTAAAAACATGTAGCACCACTAATTTAATTAAATCCCAAAGTAATAAATAAATATGGTTTTTCTCCCAGGGCATACATTCATGATGAGCAAAGAAAATAAGGTTTTGAAGGCAGTTGTAACACACCGCACTTGTGGAGTATGCAAATGGTGGAAGAGAAATAGACCAGGAGTAAAAGTTAGGGAACATCGTTGTGTGTGGAATCACAGAGGATCTGCCAGGGCCATGGAGAGTGAAGCAGGCCTGAAAGCCATCAAGGATATGATCCAAGAAGGTACTCCTGTAGATGTAATAGAGGGTGATGGTGATAATACTCTTGTGGCTCGTATACATAAGAGTCTTGGAGTGACTGTTAAGAAAAAAATTGACAGGAATCATTGCATAAAAAACATAGTCAAACTTCTCTATGATCTTCGCAATAGGAAGGATGTTAAAATCAGTAATATGGTAATTCAACATCTCCATAAGTGCATAAAGTATGTATTTAGTAAAAACCAAGGTGATGTAGATGGGATGCGTGAGAACCTACAGGCACTTATACCTCACCAGTTTGGAGATCACAACCATTGTCATGCTCGCTTCTGTGGTTACAAGCGAGTAGGAATCACACAGAAATATGCACACAGAAGTGTGCCATACAAAGCACCACTTAGTGACCCTTTACTACATGAAAAACTTGATTTACTTTTTGAACCAGTTATTGCTAAGTCTGCCATGTATGTTGACCTTGGCTCCAGTCAAGCATGCGAGTATGCAAATCGTGCAGCGATGCTGAAGGCCCCTAAACATTTACATTATGGGGAGAGTGAAAGCCTAGATTTCCGCATTCATGCAACAGCAGCCAGCATAAATATTGGAAGGAAATATCTCTCAGAGGTCTACTTTAGCATTGAAGTTTTAGTTCCAATGATGTTTCTGTTTTGGGTTTTGAGTTGTAAGTTTGCTTACTCTTTTCAAATTATTACTAACTTTGTGGTGTTTTCTATTTTAACACATTTTATTTTTCAAAAGTAAATTTTATTAATACATGTATATACAATGTAAATACACATGGATTGTCTTTTAAAAATATTTTTAAAGCTGTATTATGAATGTGACATTGTCTGATGACTAATTGGAAAAAAAACTATTATGGAAATCTATATCTTTATTTTAATGATTTCAGGTTTTCAGTAAAAATGGGCTTTCCCCTGGTCACTTCAACATGAAGTTCTCCAACAAAGTGGATGAATACAGGGTGAAACGAAGGGAGAAGATGAAATTGCCAGGGACAAAACGCAGACGTCTTATCCTAAAACAAGAAAGAGCAATGCAAATGAATGCATCCGAGGCATCTGAGGGGTCCACCTATCAATCAGGTTCACTATTCACTATTTTTTCCCTGCAAAATGATTTTCGCTTACCTGAGCGGAAGGCCCAAGTGAGCTTTTCTGATCAAAATTTGTCCGTTGTCTGGTGTCGTCAGCATAAACTTTTCACATTTTCATCTTCTCCAGAACCACTGGGCCAATATCAACCAAACTTAGCACAAATCATCCTTGTGGAAGGGCTTTCAAGCTTGTTCAAATGAAGGGCCATGCCCCCTTCGAAGGGGAGATAATAAAAAATAGGATGCGGTCATTTAAAACCATCTTCTCAAAAACCACTGGGCCAAAGAAGTTTACATCCTGCCACAGTGAAGATTCAAATTTGTAAAAATCATGCCCGCCCCCGCCCCCCGGGGGGTATGTTGGGGCCAAAATAGGCACCAAAGTATTACATGAATACAATGGAAAATATTTAGATATGGGCTCAGGTGAGCGATGTGGCCCATGGGCCTCTTGTTTTCTGCATTAACCCCCTGGAGTTAATTAGTTTATATCTTAGATAGAAATCAGGACAAATAATCATTACATAATAACTAAATACACAGTATTTGTATTTATAGAGATTGGTTTAGGTACAGAGGCTGACATTGAACAGATTCCGAATCCCATTCCCAAGCCAAATTTTGGTGCTGTCCAAAATCTGAAGAACATGGAGGCAAAGTACATTATATTTGATCTTGAAACTACAGGCCTTAGTAAGTTCTTTAATAATTTTCCCTTTTTTCAGATAAAATGTGATTGCGGATATTACAGATACTAAAATGATTATCTATATACCCGGTATATGTACTTTTGCTTTCTAAATCATGATCATGAATCAAAATAAATGTGTTTTTCTTTTTAAAAGTCAGACAAGGAGCTATGCCTCATATAACTCAAATTGGCGGAGTGGAGATAGAGTCTGGAAATGTGTTTTCAACTTATGTTCAGCCAAAGATTCCAATAGAGCCCGGAGCAGAAGAAACAACAGGAATAGTCTGTGATGGGACCTCTGTATTTGCACATGGATCCAAGGTTACTGCAGTCCCCATACGTGAAGCGATATTGAACTTCGATTTCCGTGTCCTTTCCCATGCCATTGACTGTATTGGATTACAGGAAGACTTTCTAGAAATAGTGTCTGGTTTTACTGACTCATTGTCTTTGATTCGTTCAAAACATAAGAAACTTGAAAAGTATTCACAGATTTTTTTAGCTAAGCACTTCTGTAATGAGACTTATTCTGCACATGATGCAGTGGATGCACATGATGCAGTGGAAGATGTAAAAATGCTCTCAAAATTTTTATCAGTTGCTGTTTCACAAAGTGAATTGTCAAAAGCTGCATATGATGCAGAAACCCCTTTTCTTCAAGATAAGTTTAATTCCGCAAAAACATTATATCTGCCATCATTGAATATTCTGGTTGGTAATGGTGTTATGAAAATGAACATGGCAGAGAATGTTGCAGGCTCCGGACTTGGCCTGCATCATCTGAAACTAATACATAAGCGTTCTGGTGAAGATGGTCTGCGCAATATTTTTTGTGCCCAAACCTCTTGTGGTAAACCACGAGTTACGAGTGATTGTAAGGTTTTGGATTATGTAGTACCTAAATTATGTCAGTTTTTTTCACAATAGAAATGTTGTCTTCTATTACTTAGAAGTTACTTTATACAAACTTGTACAGTGCAATTATGTGTCTTAGACTCAGAGCACACATCGATAAATTCTTCAAAAAGAATGTTTGATTCTTATAATTCCAGTTCATTCACTTTATTAACAATTGCAAAAATTTGAATAGTTTCCCCGCACTATGTTATTTGTTTTCAGGTGTGTATGAATACATTGCGTTTTCGGATTTATTGATGTGTAAACTCTTGTTCAGCTTTATTTTTGTCCAATCAAAACAATTGTAATAAATAACATTGGAATTATTTTAAAGTATGTTTTATATGATTAGATGCCTAAATTGTGCCATTTTTTATCTGTTCAAAGCATGCTGCTGACCAAGAATTTTTAGGTCACCCTAGTCACTCTCAGATGAACTAGTGTTGTTGGTCTTTGTTCGTCGCCATGTGTTGTCGGCTAACATTTTTCATTTCCTCTTGAAAACATAGACTAGGCTAATGTTACCAATAGGGCTGTGGAGTGAAAATGTATTATATTTCATAATTTTATTATTATATTGAATCAAATTCTATAAAATCTTTATTTTCAGACAAGTGTGTGGATAAAATAATTGCGTGGTCTATGTATGGGGTATGGTACTCAGGTGATCGTTAAGGCCTGTGGGCCACTTGTTTATTACATGTGCATGTAACCAAATTGTCATAAATACTGTTATTCATTTTGTGCATATATGTACATGTGTATCCCGAACCAGAAAATCATGAAATTAATCATACAATACAATTGACACATCTCGACTTTTCTTGTTTTTAAAAATGTGTGTGAGGGGTCGTGTGTGTCTGTAAGGGGGGGGGGGTAAATTTTTCTAATTGATTTTATAATTGAATGCAATAAATGAAGCAACATATATTCATATTATGCCTGAAATATTTTGCCTATCATTCTAGTCCGATATATTTTTCCAAATATTAATTTCAAGCTGACTTTTTGCTCATTTTTAAAGAATAAATGCGTTTTTCCATGTTATTTTCAAATGGCTAGAGTTACCTCCCTTTAGTGTTTTGGCGGGGAAAAATGCTATTTTTAGAAACTACACACCCATACCTATCTAATGATGATATGAAATATATACCTTACCAGGCATAATTTTTTCGTCAATTGTACATCAGATACCTTAAAATCTTTTTGATTTTTTTTCTTTTTGATCTTTTTGAAATTGGGTCTGTATTGTGGTTAATTATCGCAAAAATTTGACGAACGAACATTTAGAATTAATTACTATAAGCATAAAGAAGGGAAAATGCTTGTAATTTTGTATACTTTGAAAACATGAGATGTGTCCTTTAATGATTGAGACACGCCTCGTACATTCAATTTCGACATAAAACATTGATGGATCCATAAGTTGGTTACTGGGCAGTTCCGCCCATTCTCCTCGTTGGTCTGCCACAGAAAGGGATAAACCGACTAAGTGTTTTCCCAAAACATGACACGGTTTTTTAGCTCACCTGAACCGAAGGTTCAAGTGAGCTTTTCTGATCACATTTTGTCCGGCGTCCGTCTGTCTGTCTGTCCGTCTGTCTGTAAACTTTTCACATTTTCATCTTCTTCTCATGAACCACTGGGCCAATTTCAACCAAACATGGCCAAAAGCATCCTTGGGTGAAGGGCTTTCAAATTTGTTCAAATGAAGGGCCATGTTCCTTTCAAAGGGGAGACAATCACAAAAATGCAAAAATAGGGTGGGGTCATTTAAAAATCTTCTTCTCAAGAACCACTGGGCCAGAAAAGCTAAAATTTACATGAAAGCTTCCTGACATAATGCAGATTCAAGTTTGTTCAAATCATGGGCCCCTTGATTTGGATGAGGCCACAATAGGGGATCAAAGTTTTACATACAAATATATAGGAAAAATCTTTAAAATCTTCTTCTCAAGAACCACTAAGCCAGAAAAGCTGATTTTTACATGAAAACTTTCTGACATAGTGCAGATTCAAGTTTGTTCAAATCATGGCCCCCGGGGATAAGATGGGGCCCCAAGGGGGGGATCAAAGTTTTACACACAAATATATAGGGAAAAACTTTAAAAATCTTCTTCTCAAGAACCACTAATCCAGAAAAGCTGATTTTTACATGAAAACTTTCTGACATAGTGCAGATTCAAGTTTGTTCAAATCATGCCCCCCGGGGGTAGGATGGGGCCACAAGGGGGATCAAAGTTTTACACACAAATATATAGTTAAAATCTTTTTCTCAATAACCACTGAGTCAGAAAAGCTGATATTTACAAGAAAACTTTCTGACATAGTGCAGATTCAAGTTTATTCAAATCATGGCCCCCTGGAGTAGGATGGGGTCACAAGTGGGGGGGGGTCAATTTTTTTTACATACAAATATAGGACAAAGCTTTAAAAATCTTCTTATCAAGAACCATTGGGCCAAAGAAGTTGACATTTACATGAAAGCTTTCTGACATTGTGTAGATTCAAGTTTGCAAAGGGTAGTTTGGGCCATAATAGGGACTAAGGTTTTACATGCAAATATATATGGAAAGTCTTCAGATATGGGCCAAGGTGACTCAGTTGAGCGATGTGGCCCATGGGCCTCTTGTTATTATTTCTGATAAGCTATTTGTGAATATAAAAAAATCATCTTGAATATTTCCATTATTTCTCTAATTGAATTGCTGTGCCGGCACCCTGCGTCACAGTACAGACACTGAGAATTTGCGTACTTGTAAAGTACTGGGGCTTCCGGTACCTCCAGACCATATCACGATATAAAATAGAGGCGAATATGATCTTTCAACGATTTATTAAACATAAAACTAAACTAAATCGCATTAAAATACCATAATATAGACATCATATGGCCATTTTCTATAAAAGGAATAAGGATGGATGTTTCGGAGGATTTGGTGGAATTTGGTGGAAAGTGAATAAATATTCCCCAAATCATGAAATATAAATTTCTCTCTCTCATCTCACATCTTAAACTGTGATTTGATTAGTTTCAACCTAACTTTGATTCATAACTTCAGTGTTTTGTCACTATTATCACCAAAAATCAACACTTGGTGGAATCTTGGAGTTGGAGGAACACTGGTCTAATCAATAAATATATCTGACACATGATATTAGAACTTATAAAATCTTCTCATTAAATTTGTCTTAACAAATTTTCTTACATTTCTCCTTTCCATCTTCTCTAAATAAATTTCTTTTCTCTAATTTCTTTTTGCTCCTCCCTCAAATGCTGGGATACAATCTCCGCCAAATAATTCAATGTTGCCTGGTTTTATACTAAACGCGTCCTAAACTACCAGGAGGCGCTCGGTTATTTTTCAGCCAATCAGAACGCTGAATCGTATTCCGTGCGTTGCGGTCCATGCAGACGAATGGAGGAGTTTGTAAATGAAACTAAGTAAATGTTTGTAATTTCTAAGTCAAATGACATGTAAAATTCAAGCGAGCTTAACCATTAGCACAAATATATAACACAAAATGTATTATTCACCGATTCCCTTGATGAAATGGCTTAAAGCAAAAGTAAAGTTGAAACATCCATCGGAGATCGAAAGTTGGCGAACGGCCAGTATAAGACAAGGTTAAAGTTGTCAACAATGTGTACAAGCATACCGCATGAAATTACAATACATATTGCGCACAGTTAGTAATTATAGATTACATAAATAATATCAACAAGTAATTAATTACCAATTGCATCATAATATACCGTATTTGAGTGTTTACCACGAAAAATATACAACATGAACACTCGAACATGCACAATCAAACTTCGTGCGTATGTTGACTACCTGCTTCATTAGAAGTAATTAAATGTTTGACTGATAACTATATTAACTCATCATTTACAATGTATATACAAATTGTATCGATGAGAATTTGAAGAGGATATTCTTGATAGTCCAGGCACTACAGAATCAATGCTGAAATATATCGAATACGACACAGTGGGCGTGACCGTTCAACTGGGGATGCTTACTCCTCCTAAGCACCTGATCCCACCTCTGGTGTGTCGAGGAGTACGTGTTTGCTCTTCTCTTAATCTTGTATTATTGATAGAAATTGATCACGGTTCGTTATCTTCACTTTTTCATAAGCTGGTCCTTTCCCCCAGAAACTGGAGTTATGTATCGATGTGATTTTTCTTCGGAATCCATATGCATATCAAATACTGTTGATAAGCTTAATGACATAACCTTTGGTGTTAATACCAAAAATGTGCTTTTTGCCTGCTGTACATGATATACATGTAGTGTATGAGCAAAAAACGGCTTTTTTTATTTTAATTTGAAAAAATCCAACACATATATGTAAATCAAATACATGTATTAAATTTGTATACATTTCCATACCGAGGTCACATTGCATACTTAAATCAAATCAGACCCTTTGACTCTATTTAAATCCTGCACTAGTATCCAAACGACGCGGTACATGCATATACCATCCAACTGCAACAGATATCATTTGCACATGTGTTTAGAAATACTGTCCGCTCAATATCTTAAGAACCTTTTGTTTGACAGACATCAAACATAGTACACTGGTACATCGTCAGAAGAAGATGACCCCTATTGATTTTGAGGTCACGTTGTCAAAGGTGAAGGGGCAATATATTATTTCCTATATTTTAAGAATTATTTACTCGATTGACACCAAACTTGGTACACCGGTACAACATAAGGAGTACATGCAGATGACCCCTATTCATTTTAGGTCACATGGTTAATCAACTCCTGACACAGGAAGATATTGTCTGCTCAATTTTTGGAATTGGTGATAATACTATCAATTACATGATGCATGTCTATCATTCTTTTCAATTTTGCACCATGGGGGCACATATGTTTTACAAACAGCTCTTGTTGTAGAAGCATTTGTCATAACAATATTCAACTCAAACTTTACATAACTTTACAATGTACCAAAAACCTGGACAGTGGGACTTATGTCACTTTTTAAACACAATATGCTTTCTAAAGAGGATGGAGTGCCTATTTAAGTTAACTCTTTAAGATATACATGAATATCTATTCATTCAATTGTTGAAGGGAATATATCTTAAACAAAGTTTAAAACTTAACGTACCGTGTACTGTAAACCTTAGAGTAAAACACAATCAGTTATATAATATAGAAATGGATGAGAGTTTGATGTAATAAGTAATACGGTTTGGTTTATACTAGGCTAGTAATAAGAATGGCGACATACAATTAAGTAGACTTAATACATAGTAAAGTATTATAATACACAGATCAGTATAATTAGTACATAATAAAGTACTTTATCATTAGGCTTCATATATAAATCATGGTAACATGTCTCAATCTCTTTTTGTATGCATTTCGTCGTCATTCACTCAATGATTAACATGTTTACATAAAAAATTTACAAGTACATACATGTATTGTTTGTATTCATCACAATGAGCCCCTTCACAAATGAACTTATACACTATTGCTCATCAGATACAATCCCAATGATTGTAAAAATTCTAGTTTAATTGATACATACAACACGAAATAGTTACTTCAATTTGAAGGTGTACAAGTACCATAATGCATTCTATTAAAAATACAAAAATTGGATACAGTTTTAGTTATCAATTTATAGTCAAATAAATGTTGATTCGTTTAGACAATCAATAAGACATGTACAACACTAAATAATCACCAATCTGTGACGTATACATACACAATGTTTGAATGTACAATTATTATAAATGCACTAACTTGAGAGACTAATGACATTTAAGCTAATATAATTAGCTAATATGATATTCATACTGAAGTAAGCTGATAAGACACCACACGATGATGGTAACAGCGCACTCGAGGCGTGTTGATGAGCTTGTCGGATCAGTGACCGGTTCTGAAAGCGGGAAAATAGTTCAAATTTCAAACATTGATAAAATAAATCAATCTTACTACATGTAGTATTAAAAACAATACCGGTATCATCAACTAACTGGTTTTTACAAAATAGATGCGGGAAAATTAAACAGCCCTACCTTTACATCGATCATCCTTTAAAAATTGCTTAATCGATGAAAATGATGGTTTTGTTCCACATGCACTATCGTAAGGAGCTATGCAGTTTTCTGCTGTTTTCAGATGTCTAGAAGGTAAAGAGTGAAACGTGAACTGCATGCATTGCTTTTATTCAAATTTTGTTCTCAATATATTTTTATCAATATACATGTGTATATTTATATTTCCATCGTTTTTGCCTTTGATACCCGTACAAATTGTGATGATAGCCATTTCCTCATGAATGCGCTACAGTTGTGAACAATGTGCGTATGAATCTTGATAAATATAGTACGTTTCTTCTAACGACTGGGTATTCCGACAAAAATTATAGTAGAATGTAGATATTGAAAGAGGATATGAACCGCGACGCTTCACGCCCGCATACTTCATGAAGCCCGTTAGCGCTTCGTGAATAGTACGCCAGCGTCAAGGGTTACAGTTCATACCCTCATGTATTACCAAGAATGAGATTTATACTTCTCAACTATCAACATGTATTTTAGATACGATAAGTTTATAAACGTATAATCTGAATGGTTTAGGCACAGATAATAATAATTTTAAAAAACAAAGCAAAGGAAACTCACTGGCATAGAGCGGTCTCATTCATCCAGGAACCAGTGGAATTAAAATGCTCCAAACGCTGAATATTGAAATCCAAAATGCATTTTGTTGCTGTGAATAACTCACACTGTGTCCCGCTAGTACCTGTTCAAATTTTGAAGATCGATTACTTCATCATATGAATAGGAGTTGCTTCAATGTATAATATATCAACCGGTTCATTTAAGGTAGAATTGGGTTAAAGATAAAGTTATATAAAAATCCGTACCAGAACACCCGTATTGCTCTGGTTGAAGCGAGGAAACAATAGAACTATATAGATCAGAATACTGGCTAGTAGAACAGATATCTCTGTAGTTCCCAACACATTCTAATGCCCCCTTCAATTCAACACTGAAAACACAAAATGAAAAGTTTATCAACATCTAGGGTCTAAGAACGGTGAGAGAGGAATTATGAGAACTATGTTTCATGATTCTTTTCTTTTCTTAATTTGTGCATTTTTAAATGTACTCACTTGCAGAATAATGTTAGATTTGAAACTAAAGCAGAAATGTCCAATTCACTAGAGCAACTTCGTATAGCTTGTATGTCACATTGCAGACTGCCGTTACCTGTTTAATATAAAATTGTATTGCCTCAGTACAATTAAGTTCATGTACAAGATTGGCTATCACGTAGATGACCGATATTTTGTTTTTATTTCTTCGCTACAGTTTACCTTGGCATCCAAACGTGGATGGTTGGAAAGCCTGGACATTCAGCTGGTACACGGAATCATTCTGACACGCTGTGTCATACGGCTGTAGGCATCGGCTCAGCTTTCCCAACTCACCACTGTTATATCAGAAACAAATTAAAAAAAGATCTAGATTGTTATAAGTTTTTGGAGATGGGAACTTAAATTAATTCTTAATCATTTGGTTATTTCTCGTCAGTCTGCACACTTTATTGTCAATTGATGCCTTTTTATTCTTCCAGAAATTGAAACCATGAAGTTTGAAGTTTTTGTACCACAACAAAACTTAACTTGACAGAAATCTTCTGTAATTCTTTTTATAACACAGTTAACATGAAGAATATGGCAATAGTCCCTACACCTTTATATGAAACAATTACGTTGAATTTAAATGTATAATTGTGTGATTATATTGAACAGTATTGATTGCTGTCAATCGAAGAATGCATACTTGCAAAATGCTGTTTGATTTTCAGATAACACTGCCATGTTCATGTCCGAGAAACATTTATGAACACTAGTTAAATCACATCCCTCAGCAGATACTATTCCTGAAAAGACAAGCTCGAGTAAATAAACAACAAGGAAAATTGTTGCTTGAAAATAATACGATAATTCTATCAATATTTTAATGATGATTTTAAAATGATTTCAACTAAAAATACCATACATGATATGAGTTACATGTATTTTCATACTTAAACAACTGTTAAACGTTTTGAAGTATGATGGCATTCCTACATGTGTAGGTTATTAGATACTGCGCATCCGAGTGAAAAATGCTCGTGAGAGACGTTAAACAAGATTAGATACTGCAGGAAGACAGCTTTGTACAAAATTATATATAATCAAAAAATTGGTTAACTTTATAAAAATAACTCATTAGGACTGTTCAGTCTGATCGCTGTTTCAGGGTTTTGCAGGATTGCTGGTACCTTTCCTCGAAAAATGTCAAGCATGGTGTTTGTCTGATTAAGCAACAATCTCCTAGGCCAGTTGTGTAACTCCCATTGTCTCTCATCAATGATGACAAATATGTCCAATTGTTCAACCATCACTCTAAAATTACTCTCAATCTGGACTCTTACGTGTGGACATTACAACGTCAAAAGAGACAATCACAGATAGTAGGTCTCCAAATATCATAATGGACAAAGTGTTTCTTAATAATCCTTCAATGCACATGTCCTCCATTGCACAGCTACAATTTCCCCCAAATTCTTCTCATAATTGAAAGGTACCAAGTGGAAAATCATAAGTATTAGTATATCAAATATACCAATATTTGTGTATATTATCAAAAAAACTACATGTTTTAAAAGACATGGATAAAACAATGATGAATTCATTTTGTAGTTCCTAGGGTGAAGTTTTGTTAAAGTAAAAACATATCCTTTCAGTGCCTCACAGATCGAGCAGAGTGGTAGATTTATACTTTATTTTTATAAATCATGCCAGTCTCCCTGTTCAAAATATCGTCTGCTACAGAGCACGTGTAGAGTCAAGTATCAGACTGCTGCTTATTCTGATAACACTGCTAAGCCCTGCCCTCTTGCTTAATTGCTGTAGGGGTGTAAATTTTTCTAGGTTACTCCCGGCCTTTAATATATACACATCATGTAGGTTCCTAGCCACACAGAAAGCAGTAATACATTGAAATTTGTCTATTTATAAAGACTGTGATGAATATATAGTGAATCCGTTAAATAATTAGATACTCTGTGTTTTAATTATGTCCACTAAAACATGCCTCTTACCCGACATTATCAATAGACAAGTTATGATGAGACATAGCTCCAGTGGTCCTTTCTTGATCTGCATGGTAGACGGTGAAACAAGCGCTAAGTTTCCAGCTTCCAACAGACTGTCCAATGTGTAGTGTGTTTGTCCGGATTCTCAAAGTCCCTCACCACATGAACACAACTAGTGGAGGGAATGTTTACGTTAAAAGACAATACCAGCCCAGCCGTTAATACATTTTCTATATGCAGTGAACCGATACACCCTAGTTTTTATCAAAATAAAGTATCAGGTTACGCTGTTTATTGTCGTACGACTATGAGCCTGCATTAAACAACGCAGAAAATATCTAAATATAAGATGGTGAAATTCCAAGGATTCTATTTTCACTTTTCTTGGTGCGCTGTTTTCTGAAATAGATTGAGTCTCTGAACGGGGGTATGTTTTGTTGACATACAAAAGAATCGGAATATTGACATATTCAGTACACGAATAACATTGGTCTAAAAATACACATCACTGGTGTACATGTGTATGGGTTATGGTGCATTTTTTAAGGTTTGGATGTCAAATCTAAATTTAGCTTTGAATGTATTGTAACATAACTCATTTTCAAGGGAATCAATGAAACCACAAATTCAGATTCCCCACGAAAAGTGAATAAATATTAACCACGGATTTAAGACTCTTGGACCTGCGAATATTTCCTCACACCACAGGAGAAGTTGTGGTTTCACAGTATAAACTCGTATAAAAGGAAACATTTATTAAAGGATTGCCCTTAAAAACCAACTATTGAATTGTCTCAAATATATTGAAGTTAATATTAGGAATATTTTTAAAAATCAATTTATATAATCGGGTTCATTTTGGGGGGAGTTTTCGGATTGATATCCTCGAAATTGAGTTTCACTGCTTAGTATATCAAGTCTGTTGAGGATAGATTTTTGTCACCATATAAACGATATTAGATGATATGCACCATATGTTCTTAAATTATAAAACATGTGGGTCAGGGTACCAGTTTTGCTTACAGGTACATTTCTGTGGGGTCTGAGAAACTCTATTTATAGGTCATTAGGTTTTCAGTGGAATCCACGGCGTAGCAAATCATCAGTTGATTTGCTCATTTGAAAATATCGAACTTTTGTCTCCGGTAAAACAAAGTCACACCAAGAAAAGATTTTGAAAAGCATGGAAATACGTCATAATTGGCACAAGCACACCTATAGTAAATGTACATGATATTTTGAACTTGCTACTTCCATTACCACTGTTTTAAATGCCCTAACGTTGAATTAATCTTTTTTTTATAATATGAAAGAAATCATTTTGTTTTTCTGATATTATCCCATACCCCTACTTTATATAGTAAGTCATTTTGTATCTTGTTACGCTCCTCCAGCCAGCTAGAGGTTCAGCGACGCCACCCTTATTTTATGTTATCATATATATATATATATATATATATATATATATATATATATATATATATATATATTTCTTGTTCTCATTTTAATCAAAATTATTTTACTTTACATCAAATAGTCAGTTATCAATTATCAATTTAGGAGAGACCACACGCTGGTAAAGCAAATTAAGTTTTGTAAAGTAAACCCGGGTGGCTCCGGATACAAGGAAAAGGACAGAATAATTCGAATCTGGCACTTGTTTTTTCACTCCCTCCCCCTGTGTGCCTAATGTTGTCCTGGTAGACTTGCAGGTATCCTCAGCCCCCCCCCCCCCCCCCAAAAAAAACCTCAAACAATTGCGGCCTTTAACTCCCAGTCATTATTGTCCATCAAAGGTATTATATGCAATTCATGTTCAGTCACAATAAATATAAAACTTGGTAAAAGTGTTACCAATTGGGGTTTCTGTATCAAGTCTGTCCGTCTGTAAACAGGTAAACATAAGTAATTGCATTTTATTTTCATCTTATCTCATTTTGTTTCATTTATCAATTTTAATTACCTCAGATCCTCTAGCATACATTGTAAAAAAAAAAATAATAATCGCCGCAGAATCCACTCCCCTAGAAATGGGTATTGCTAAAAAACGGAACTGAAATTTTAGAATTTGAATGATTAATGTGGCTTAGATAACACAAAAATCGGGCAAATATGCTGTATTTTGGTTAAAATGAAAATAGTTTACAAGTGGTCAAACAAGTTTATCTTAATATTCTATACCGTAAATTGATAAAACAAAGTTAAATGATCGTATAAAATTTACAAAGCGGTTTACAAGAATCTTGTAATTTCAGCATAGACAGAGGTTTACGCAAACAGCGACACCTATGTGTAAAGAATGGAAGTACACAGTCTGACAGTGGTGAGACCTGTCAATCTCCAAAATGCTACACTATACCTGGTTTAAGGGGCGTGGACAAAGCAACTGTGTAGTACCGCCATACAGTTTTCTAAAATATGCATCAGCCTGTAGCATCCCCTTTCTTAGCTGAGAAGTGGATATGGCACCAGTTGCCCTAATTAGTATGTTTTGAAAATATACATGTAAGGTTTTGCTAGTCGAGTTTGTTAATGACATGCGCAACTGTCATGTTGTTAATGTGAAAAGTAAGGTTAGCGTTGTGTAACAATTGATGTCACAGTGTAAGAGCTACCATTACTGGGAAAAGCCATGTCCCCGATCAAAACTGGTTCCATCGTGCCTTAACTATGGGGTGCAGACCCCACTTGCCGTTGAAACAGATTCCTAAGCCACCTCTATCATCCCTCGAGCTGTCAAGGAAAAAGCTAATTTAAAATTGCATGATTCTCAATAGACAAGATATTTAGGACAAACACACCATTGCAGTGTCGCAAAAAATGTCAGATGCTGAAGTAAAATTTCATATATTTTTTTACAGGTATAAATCAAATTAGATTCTCTCGCTCTCTGTCTGAATTTCACGTATTCAAAATCTTACTACCGAAAATTCAGAATGTTGACTAAGTGGATCTTACGCCATCCTCCTATTGTTTCTTATCCTTTTGTGTATTACACAGGATCTGTTTACACCAATTACATGCAAAAGTTTCTTTTGAAATTACGTACTTTATGAAAATAAAACATATCTTATGAACCGTGATTATAATTCAAAAGCTTAACACATTTCGGTTTGAGAAACGTGATTAAAATAGTAAAGTTCAGAGTGACACAACTTTCATTACAAAAGTTAAATATGCAAACGTGTTTTTTTTTTT
The DNA here is from genome assembly GCF_947568905.1 of Ostrea edulis. Lineage (NCBI taxonomy): Eukaryota > Metazoa > Mollusca > Bivalvia > Ostreida > Ostreidae > Ostrea > Ostrea edulis. The sequence continues at coordinate 71,559,323 of NC_079165.1, read as the reverse complement.
AAGAACATTTTCTAAAATTCACATATACATGTAAATTATTTTGATCGTATATACATGTACTTATATTACAACCTTTCTTTATAATTTGATTTTATTGCCGTTTGATTAATAATATATGAAATTTCAGATTGTCAACATTCTATTAACATCAATTTCGATGTAGATTTGGTTGTAGATGTATAGGCCCCATCTAAAAACTTGAATTCGGATCATTCAATTTCGAATCGCAGTGAAACAAAAAATCTATTTAAATGGAATGAATGTTACTGCAATTTATACAGATGTTTAACGTCCCTTCGAAAAATTTTCACTCGTATTGAGAGGAAAGTTCTTTAACGCCTGTCGCGAAATGGGACGTCCATGTTTAATGACCCGTGATTCCCACTTCTGAATCATTACCTACATTTACGTCTCAGGTGTGACGCGGTCATGGCACGACCCTTGTTACGAAGCTGTATTTCCATCAATTCGAGGAGAATATATTTCTATTAAATTATTAAACACACACACACACACACACACACACACACACACACACACACACACACACACACACACACACGTTAACCAGTGAAGTGGAAACAGGATTCAGATAAGTTTATTGTGAAACCGATGATATGTTTGTGTTATGTATTCGTAGTAGATATTTGTAGGTCATGTAAGCTGAAATGTGAACTGATTATAAATTTCTCTGAGAGGGAGGTGACGAAATTTTAGGGCAACACCTGAGACCATACCGAAAACAAATCTGGAAAACTGTTTGACCTACTTCTATCCCAAAAGTAGGCTTGGTGCACCAATCCAGCTGAAAAGCTAAATACAATTGTATTCCTCCGAGAGGAAGCTTGTGACTAAATTTTAGGGCAATACCTGTATCCGTAACAAAAAGTCCCTAAAACTGTTTGACCTACTTTTAGCTTGAAAGTAGGTCAGGGTGCACCAATCCAGCCGAAATGAAAACTCTTGCGCTTCTTGAGAGAGAAACTGTGATCAAATTTCAAAGTCGTACATGCATCCGTTACGGAAAATAGTCCGGAAAACATTACCCCGGACGAACAGCGAGCCAATTAGTCTGACAAACGCATAGACAGCGCCATAACATGGTACGTCCCGTCTAATGACGGACGTTTAAAAACGGGAAATTTTACTTCATCCACATGGAGTGAATGACATGTTGAAATTGTTAGAAAATTATGAAGGCGTATATTGTTTATTCAAAATTTGAATAAAGATAGAGTATCATTGCATAGCAAACAGAAGCAATACAAGATTTTTCAACCAAATACATCAGAAATGGATGCACAATGCCAAGTAGTGAAAACACAGTCAGCTTGACACTGGGAATAAAATATATTGCATATTTATGGCAAGCCGTTTTACAATCTATTCGAAAAAGAAATATCTTTTTAACTTTCAGAGATATCTTTCTAATTTAAAGAGATATCTCTTAAGGTTAAGAAATATATCTTAACTTTAAGAGATATCTCTTTAAAGTAAGGGATATATCTTTTTTAAAGACTATCTTGGTTTGATAGGTATCTCCTTGACTTTGAGAGATATTTCTTTCACTAAGAAAGATATCTTTTTAAGATGAAGCGATCTCTTTTTAAGTTAAAGAGATCTATCTTTCACTTTAAGAGATATCCTTATACATGTCATGTTGTGATTGAAAGATATCTCTTAAAACAGAAAAGACATCTCTTAAAACAGAAAATATATCTCTTACAACAGAAAAGATATCTCTTAAAACAGAAATCATTTTGGATCAGCTCTTTGGACGAATAAGGCATGTCCTAATTCGCTCCACTTTTAACATTGATTGGCAAGCCTAAAGACCAAAAACATGTAGTGTGCGTTGTAAATACGTTTGTAGATTAGTGTAGTTGTAGTGCTAGATGTATTTATATGTAGTTTTTTGTTATTATGCTCTGTTGATATTGGCCACATTATGTAATTCTTTTCGTTTGTCCTGAAGAAGGGACCCCGAAAATTTGACAATCTGGTTGTTCGTGTCGTTGGTCATTTTAGTGCTTTATATATATATATATATATATATATATATATATATATATATATTAGAAGTTGATTCGGCACAGTTGTAAATAAATATTGAAAATCAGAATGACACATTCCATAAAAAACAATCATTTACTGCTAGCGCTTTCTCCATGTCAACATGGTTCATCAGGCAGTTCAAATATGTATACAAAAATTGTTTAGTAACGTCTTTGTTATGACGTCAATTAAACGAGTCCTTTATGACGGCATAATAACGTTAACCGGTAGCGTTTGGTAATTGTCTATTTTGTAAAAATATTATGCTAAATTGTAGTTCAATTATTCAAATAATTATTTTCTATTAAGGCTTGGATTGAAAAGTTTAATAAAATAGTCCCTTTGGCTTTGCGAGTTATTTCATTTTCAGTCCACATTTTAAAAAACGGGAACACTTTAAATTTACCACCCCCGCATTCCGCAAAATGTTCACTACATGGGGTGTTCCGCACACTAGGATCTTTTACTTGTTGTTTATGCACCCTTACTCGCGCATTAAGTTTGTTCGTTTGTCCTATGTAGTTTTCTCCACAAGTTGGGCAAGTGGCACAGTAAATAAGGTTCTCGGATTTACAGTTCGTGTTGGCATTGACTTTCAATATTTTCCCGGATTTAAAAGTAATGGAATCACCCTCTTCTATGTATTCGCACGTACCGCAGCGTGGGTCACCACATTTTTTGACGTATTTGACCTTATTATATAAAATCGCTACCGGTTAACGTTATTATGACGTCATAAAGGACTCGTTTAATTGACGTCATAACAAAGACGTTACTAAACAATTTTTGTATACATATTTGAACTGCCTGATGAACCATGTAGACATGGAGAAAGCGCTAGCAGTAAATGATTGTTTTTTATGGAAATTGTCATTCTGATTTTCAATATTTATATATATATATATCTATATATATATATATATATATATATATATATATATAAAGCACAAAAATAGCAATGAACTCTTAAATGAACATAACTGCCTTAAGTGAAGAAATATTTAATATAAAGTAGAAAATTTCACTTTATTCGGATACCCACTTCCGCCCCTATATATATATATATATATATATATATATATATATATATATATATATATATATATATATAAAGCACAAAAATAGCAATGAACTCTTAAATGAACATAACTGCCTTAAGTGAAGAAATATATATATATATATATATATATATATATATATATACACGTCTATATTTTTAAAAAAATAAGAAATGTATGACCTGTTGTAATCATAATACATATTACAATTATTCAGTAGAACCCCCCCCCCCAACCCCCCCATCCCCCGGATATTTATTCAGGAAACTATCCGAAAGAAACATAGCTGTATTAAATTGTAAATTCTAAGTACGTTACTCCGTCACGGGAAGTGACATCAGTCTTTTCTCTTTGTACTATAGATATACTTTCCCCTGTGGTGTGTAGATGAATTGTGTGGTTGATACGTGCATGCATGTATTTGAATGGGAGGCTCACTTCCATGTGCGATATTTATATTTTCAATTTCATAAATACCTAAATCATTGTTTCATGGCAATTCGCATATTTTATTCACATGTCACAATGATTTTTATTCATGACACTACACCAAGACGTTTCTAATTATGTATAAAGAATTTTGTTCGTGATACATTTATCAAATGCTTTTTAATTTAGAATGATTTTATTAGGTGCTATTGTTAATAGTAATTTTCCTATACCTTATCAGGAAGTGATCAACCACTTGGTAATCATCGCATACAGTGTTAAGGACGATGAACTTAATTCATCTCTTAAAATTGATACATGATTGAATAACCTTTCATGAATCAAATTATTTTTTTTAAAAGCAAAGGGATGCTGGGATTGATTTTAATGTAGGGAATGTCAAAAGTTGATAGAAAAATGCCTCTATTACAGTGTATGTATTATCTACAACAGAAGTGGTGGAAATATTTTGAATCAATTTTCTTTTTTCTTTTTTTTTTCGTAGATGTTTTTCAATAGAAGTTTCAATAATATTTTTCTTTGAAATCAAAGGCTAACAAGAGACTCGCATGGGACATGGCTGCATGTTGTATAATCCTGATGAATATACCCATTTGTAATTTTGTTTAGGGAAAATAGTGGTTCACTGGGATAAAAGACTGAACAAAAATCTGCATTTTGATTAACTATATTACATTTTGGATATTCTGCAGAGATAACAAAATTGAATTAGATTTCTTGTTTAAAAGTAGACTGTATGAAACGTCATGATGTTAATGACCCATCCGTTACACAATGACCATAAAACTGAATGTAAAATGTTACAACTAAATAGCAATACCCATGTTACTCATCAGAAGATTTCTGAACAATTGGTTGGAATGAAAGAAGGTTACGATTCTGAAAATAGGTATTCCTTTCTAATGTGGACTTTTCCTGGAAAACAAACCGTGTCACTAAGCGAAAAATACAACAAATTCCTAATAATTATGTCATATTCTTTACATACTTAGAAATGTTGTAATATTTCCATGCCTTAGCCAGTACAGACACCGCCAGCCTACAACCATTTCGCCGAACGCGATATTTAGATTGACCTTATGGTGATCTCTCCACCTTGCGCTTTCGATTTTTGATTGACTAATCGTCTTGAATGCTTCAATCATTTCCAAAATCCATTTGATTTTCGTAAATCAGATTATTATAATATCGTGTTTAAAGATTATACGATTCACCACTAAATGTACTTTATTTAAAAAGATGGATAAGTTATGAATTAACGAAGTTCTGGTAGGTACGTCGGTTTGTACAATGTATAGGAAAAACACTCAAAAAAATTCCAACAGTACACACCACGTCGGTCCTGTAAAACGTGTTATATTTAGGGAATATATTTCACTCGATTTATGATAAAATGCAAGCTGCAGCCACATCATTCACATCAATATGCATTGCATAGAGTTAAGACGCAGATATTCATGCCATGCATTATTAGTTGGGGACTCTTGTGGATGTGTTGATGAAGCGTTAAATAAATATGATCAGCATAGTTTATCGTTTCCGAGTGAACAGCAAAAGTTTTATTCTACTTTTTTTTTTACAAAGAAAATTTTCGCATAGAGGACTTTTGACTCATTGTATTCAATTCTGAAACAAATATATTTAAAAACTGCTAAAACCGAGCTATCGCCAGTCAAAACATATAATTACATTATGTAATGTAGACATGCTCGCATGATATATATGATTAAGACCTCAAAGCTTAGAAAGATTATTGTTTCAAACATGATATCGAACTGAGCTTTATTTATTCGCGAATCCTTTTCTTTAGAGGTATTAATTGATACATGGCCTTGAAGCCTCCGGGCTGTGTAGTAATTGTTTTACATTTCACGTCGTCATTTGAAAGAAGAGTTGAATGCGCTTTTTACGTTTTTGTTAGATTAATATGCTTAGTATGACTCTTGTCGATTAAGAGATTGATATGTCATTTTTGGTCTATTTTAAGAGTCCAAGAACAAATGCGGTCACCCCCAAATATCTACATTCTTGATCATACTCGAACCCGAAGCCTTGATGGCTCCATTGGGTTGCAAAGGTTTGTGAAATTAAGATGTTGAATACGCTATGGTAGAAACACATTAAGAAATAAAAACAGGGGCAGGTAAAATACAATAAATAGCGTTTTCACGTGCAGTGACTACAAACATTTCAAAATTCTTAGAGTTGAGCGCTGCTGGTACCACTAAACCACAGATCCTAAGCTGATAACTTCCTCTAAATTAAATCTTTTTTTTTCTTTTTCAAAATTCCAACATGATTAAGTGAAGAAAATGTCCTGTTTTTAGGAGTCGATATCATGCATTGATTTCCTACAGTTTTCAGATCTAGGACATTCAGTTACTATGGTTAGATTTGTATACAACTGTAGCTGATGCTGCACGTCTGCACACGTGTCATTTAAATTCACGATCGCGCCGCAGCTACTTTTACATTGCACCATGCATAAGAAAATGTTGGATTTCATTTGATTTACATTAATATTGGTGATGGGGAAAATGACAACTAATGAATGCAAAACATGTTCAAATTTCTATTTCTAATGTAATCGTGTCTAAATAAATTACACATTTTACCAATAAAAAGAATTTAATAACTGCTTACACGAGACTGTGAAGCATGGTTTTCGATTAACTGTCATCATGTATGAAATATAAGATGACAGAAAACATTTGTTTTGGGAGCGTGAAGTCATCCGCTTTCAAGGTGAGAGTAACCTGTGAGAAATGTAGTTTTTGACATTGGAAAATAATGGTTTATTAGACGACCCACAGGCACTTGTTTCTGTAAATGACTTATGACCTCTGTATACTAATAACAACACAAGGTAACTAGCTTCAAATGACACCCCTGAGAATGTCGGCCTGTTGAGCTTCCAGGGAATATGCTATGTAAATGTATTTACTACCGTTGTATTGTACAATAATTCAACTTAAAAACCATGTATGACATGACTGCATTCATTGCCTCTTATCGCCGAAAACTGCAAAAAAACATGGATTTTCCGTTTTATACCACGAAGTGCTATGTACTGATACCGCACAGAATGAAAATTGTATATTCGTTGTGTTGAAAAATAAAGTCTCATTGTTTTATTATCACAATAAATTGATACGATGTTTATTACCAAAAAATCTTGAACATATTGCTTTGTTAACAAAATAAAAATTTTGAATTGAAGACGCTGTACGCTATTTTTAGTTACTCAAAAAAACCAAAGCTGTTCGTACGTTTCGGGATTTTACATGTCATCAGAAGATAGAAGCTAAGACCTCCCGAGTGGAGAATTAAAAATATTTTCGTGTCGGAATCATTTCTGATGAAGATAATAATGAAATTATGACTTACTGTAAATACAACTTCGTTAACTAGTATGAGAAATATTTCTGCCAATTGCATGTTTCATGCAGATCTATGGAAAGTCAGAGAAAATATAGATAAAAGATTATTTGGAAGTATGCAAAATAGAGCAAGGAAAGTTTTTTTTAGTGATGTGTTATTGACTTTGTGATATGTATTGATGTGGCAAGTACCTGTTGTTACATTGAAGTTTTATGAAACCCACCATAAGTACCAAGAACGCTGCAGGCACATATCAATGTTTTTCGGAGGCGACTGGCCAACCCTTAACATTAACTGTTATTTTCATGAATGCAAATGAAGATATATTGCGAGAATGGCCCCTCCACTATTTTTGATAGTACTATGTAGTAGTGAATGAGAAGATATTAATGCATGTAAGCTTGAAAGTTATGAATTGAAGCCCTGGAGCAAAGAATGACCCCTCCCAGCCTGAGGGGAAAAATTGAGACAGCATTGACGAACACTATAACTAACACCCACCCACCCCCCCACCCCCCCCCCCCCCCCCACCCCCATGCACACACTAATTAAGGTTCCGAAGGTCTTTATCATGACTATCATATTTTTATCATTCTCTGTCACGAAATTTAAACAAGCCATGTGCAACTTCTCCGACGAACCCCCTCCCCGCATCCCTAATATTACGGATCTGTCCCGATATGGAAAAATTCACAGGCATCTGAAGTATGGACACCCCCCCCCCCCCCTTTCTGATTTTTTGGGGCGGCGATTATTTCTCCGAAATGTGTGGATTCCCCGTCTATTCCATCCTAATTTCGATTTATGTAATCGTAAACTTGCTTTTTTGTAAGCCTTGAATACCTTATACTGTTTATAATAAGTATATTCTATATTATACCAGTCCAGTAGAAGGCCAATCTCTAAAGCTTGTGAAAAGCGTGAAACAACTACATCAATCGAAATTGGGTTGAGAGAGGCAAGGAATCCACACATTTTGGAGGCATTGTCACCGCAAAAAAAAAAAATCAGAAGGGGGGATTATAGTTATCAGGTGTCTGTGGAAAAAAATATGGGGGGATGGAGTCCCCTTTATTTTTTGTAGCATTTCCCCCCCAATGTTAGTAACTAAATTATATAAAATAAGATCAATTGTGGTTAATGGTCACCATTTAAAATCACCCTTTTGCCTGTTATTTGATGCTCTATCTTTCTATAAATAACTCTAAAGAATTCCAAACGTAATTTTAGAAGAGCGTGCTGGCCAGTCAAAATCGCCCACGTATTCTGTGCGGTATCAGTACATAGCACTTCGTGGTATAAAACGGAAAATCCATTTTTTGTTGCAGTTTTCGGCGATAAGAGGCAATGAATGCAGTCATGTCATACATGGTTTTTAAGTTGAATGATTGTACAATACAACGGTAGTAAATACATTAGCATCGCATATTCCCTGGAAGCTCAAAAGGCCAATATTCTCAGAGGGTGCCATTCTGTGTCATTTGAAGCTAGGTACCTTGTGTTGTTATTAGTATACAGAGGTCATAAGTCATTTACAGAAACAAGTGCCTGTGAGACGACCCCCTCGATTACCCCCCAAGAAGTAAAGTCGTACATACATGTATTACTGTTATATGTCATTTTCACTTATAGTACCAACGTACAATGAGATATTTAGCAAGAAAACATTAATAATGGGTATTTCTTAAATAACGCGTTTAATGTTGAGTAGGAAATCATTTTCTCACATTATCACCATTGTGATATCGACTTTACCCACGTGAGACAGCCATGTGAAATTTTTCTGTCTCGCACTGCTGCGACGTATTTTGATTGTGACGTCATATATTTCTATGATCTACGTTACACAGTGAAGTAAAAATATTTTGCATTGTTAGCTTTAAATTTTAATGGATATAGCTTTCTGTTGGATAACCTTGGGTTTTTTAGTTTACACTTACAATGTAAACCATTCTCGGTATGCTCTTTCTGCCTATCTAATTAGATTTTGCATCGAAGTTCAAATGAGGATTTTGATAATTTAGAATTTTCTCAAAGCTCCTAAATTTATACACTAAAATGTAGGTAAAATGTGAGATAAATAATCCTTCATTAGTTACTCGTGTGGGATAGGGACATTCCACCTCGTCCTAGACTGCGACTCTTGCCCCCATGGTGGAATTTCCCTATCCCACACTTGTACTAATGAAGGATTCTATTAATCACAAAGTGAGAAGAATAGCAAATCCTTCTTTGAGGACACTTTACACTAATACAAAAAAATTAGCTACTGATCTTGATTGTAGTGCTTTATTTTAATAATTTTACAGATATAAGATGGTATGCGATACTGTCATTTAATTTCATTTAACTGTGTTTTATCCCTCTTCTTACCCTTGTAAAGCGCCTTATGGTAATCTATTTCATATAAGGCGCTGTATGAATTAGTGTAAATCAAATGTGTATTCTGAAAAATTCTAAAGAATTTTAAGTAAACTTCAAAACGCAAAGCTTTTCTCAAATCAACATCATAACGTATGACTTTTCAATACTTTACACGACCATTCTACACTTTTTGACATTATAGACAGTTGCCTTCAGCAAAATGGAAATATTCATGTCTAGTGATCAGTCTCCAAAACATTTGTTAAACACCGCTCTGATTCCACGTACAAGTACACTGAAGTTGAAATTAGCAAGCATTCTGGGAGTATTGCTTGACAATACATAGTTATCTTCACCTTTCATAGTCCATACCGGTTGCAAAATTCCTGGACCGCAACAATATTCAAAGATCATTGTGTAGACTGGTAAAGGGGGAAATTGGGGGAACCAGTATAGGAATGGTTGGAAATCAACTACTATTCGAGTAGAGACTAGACCAGGAAAAAGACAAATTTATAATTAGGTTGAGGTCTTTAACCAAGTCAATAAACTGTGTAGGTGATCATCAATGATTTAGTTATATTGTTGTATTACTATGCTAGAAGTTTTTTAAATGAGTGTAGTACTCTTACATTGTACCTAAAGAAATAAGAAACTTGGATGTAAACTAATAACTCATGTTATTTTTCTAAGTCCAAGGGCCTTAATGAAAACCCAACGGGACTGAGACGAAATTCGAACTTGTTCTGTAACTTGTAATATGGTAAAGCAATGTACCAAATATCAAATGAATATCAAACAAACACAACCAAAAATCGTCCGGAAAACTGATAATTCATGTTATTTTTCTAAGTCCAAGAGCCATAACTAAGTAAAACATCAACGGACCGTTACGAAATTCGAACTTGATTTGTAACTTGTTATGACAAAGCAATCTACCAAATATCAAATAAATATATGCAAGAACAGAGCAAAGTGCGGAAAACTGAACTGACGGACAGACAGACGGAGCGCAAACCTAAAGTCCCCTTCGACTTCGTCGGTAGGGGACTAAATATATATGCTGGAGTTCCTCATTGACAATACTTTAGTGATCAAGTCTTCGAACAGTCTTTTGGAATTCCCTTGGGCACGAATTTGTGCTCCTTTGTAAGCTGAACTGTTTTTATATTCTTATGAAGCAGATTTTATTCAAAAACTTCTACATGAGAAGAAAATACCTTGTTGTGGCCTTCAATGCGAGATTTAGATATTATCTATTACCAATACATGCAATGATTTTCATTCATATGTCGATTCGATATATTCCTGTGTACTCGAAATAAAAGACACCACAGAGTCGTCCACTTTCGCTTCATACTTAGATATCTTATTGAACAGTGAAATTCACAGCAAACTAACAACTCAACTTTATGATAAACGGGATGATTTCAGCTTCTCCATCGTCAACTTCCCATATTTATGTAGCAATATTCCATTATCACCTGTACATGGTGTTTATATCTCTCAACTTATTCGATACGCAAGAACTTGTTCTGCGTATGGTCAGTTTTTAAATCGAGGCAGGTTACTGGCAAGCAAGTTGATGGTGCAGGGGTTACCACAGTCTCATTTAAAGTCAGCATTTCGCAAATTCTATGGTCGTTATAACAATCTAGTTTGCCAATACAACCTATCATTGGGTCAAATGCCGTCTGACTTGTTTCATATCGATTGTTAGGCTGTTCTTGGCACACTGATTTTGACTACGGATAACTCCGTTTACCTGATCAAGATATGGGGCTCGTGGAGGGTGTGCCCGGTCGACAGGGGATGTTTACTCCTCCTAGGCACCTGATTCCACCTCTGGTATATCCAATGGTCCGTGTTTCCCCAACTCTGTTCGTTATCTTCACCTTTCATAGAAAATACTGAGATGTGGAAAAATACTTGCATTAAGCACATGAGACAAGGATTTAGTATAACAGTAATTAAAAATATGCAAAATTTACATTGCATTATAATGCACTGCATTATACAACAATTTAACAAAAAGAAAAAAAAATAAGATCAAAATAATGAGATTTTACACATGTAACTTCACTAGACAAATTACCGAACCAACATGACAAAGTAAACAAAAGTTTCTCAGGAGCTTGAATCCCTCAGCTGATATAAAAACGGAATGACAAATTTTAAGTGTTAATTATGAAGAACTCCAGAGATTTATAAAATGAAGCAAAAATGTTGTTTAATTATACATATATATTCATTTATTAGATAGGATACACACTTTTTTATTACACATCTAAGAAAGGACAACAACTTTTTTGTATGCTTAGAAGATAGGACATAGGGTTTTTTAAAAATGGAAGTATGAAATGCACCGGTCCCAACCCCCCAATAAATATTGACCGGACCCTTATGTGAATGCATCCTGATATAATGAAGATTCACGTTTATCCAAATCATGGCCCCCAGGGGTAGGATGGGGTACGATAGGGGATAATTTTTTTACATGGGATATACTAATACATGTATAGGAAAAATCTTTTGAAAATCTTTTTCTCAGGAACAGCAGGGTCATGAGTAGTCATATTAACAACTTAAAGCGTACTCGGGGTATTGTATATTCAAGTTTGTTCAAATTATGGCCCCTTGGGGTAGGGTGGTGTCACACTGTTGAAATAGTTTTAGGGAAATATACAAGATGGGAAGATTTAACAATGTCATCATTTGTCATATTGATATGCAAGCACCAACAGATTTGGCAGATTGAAGTTTGTTCAAACCACGGTTCCTGAGGTAGAGTGGGCCTACACTTGAGGGTAGATAAAAAATATTGAAAAATTTACTCATGAACAATAGGGTCATGATTATATACATTAAGATGCAGGAATCCTCAAGAAGTACAGATTCAAGTTAGTTCAATTGGTAACCCCCATGGATACAGGGGATCAAATATGAATTTACATAGGAAGATTTAGTAAAACAAATATTATGATACGAACATAAATAGCTGGCTGTGATTAGTAATGTTGACAGGCAAGCATCCGCAGACAGTGCATATGTCAGTTCTTGAAGCTATGACCATGGAGGGTAAGGTCACAATAGGGGATCAAATCAGTAAATGGCAAAATATGGAACTCAAAACAAAAATCCTCTCAACAACAGCAAAATCATCTGAAGCTATGAGTTTTCAGGTCGATTGGGGATTTGATGAATATTTGAATGTTTGGATACAAGTATAGTAGGAGAATGTGTTAAGAAGAATTTTTTATACCATATTTAAGATTGATTGATTGATTGTATGTTGTTTAACGTCCCACTCGAGAATTTTTCACTCATATGGAGACGTCACCACTGCCGATGAAGGGCTGCAAAATTTCGGCCTATGCTCGGCGCTTATGGCCTTTGAGCAGGAAGGGATCTTTATCGTGCCACACCTGCTGTGACACGGGACCTCGGTTTTTGCGGTCTCATCCGAAGGACCGCCCCATTTAGTCGCCTCTTACGACAAGCAAGGGGTACTGAGGACCTATTCTAACCCATATTTAAGAGACGTCAATTAAAGAATACAACAATATAAGGCCTCAATCATGCGCATTTTTTTTCATAAGGGGTGGATTTGTAGCTCTCTGATCTGTCCCAATATTTTTGTAGAGCACTACAGTTCTGCAGCTACTCGGTGGTATAATATCATTCGCTTTGTAATTGGGAGGTCGTGAGTACGAACCCCACTCGGACCATGGCCAATTAATCCTATATGTATAAGAACATCATACCTACATGTACATTCCAAACCATATCGCATAATCTATATATGAAAAAGAGACAAAATATTGGAGACAAATATCATTCCATTCTTATGTACCGACTTTTCTGTGATTTGATCTTGTACTACTTTTAAAAAATATGTTCAATACAAATCTATTTTTAGTTTATGTATGCAACAGAGTGTTATCACATGGTGACTCTGGGCATTTTCTAGTCATGCATAACTATGTGAGTTTGTTATTTTTTGTTATTATTTTTGCCTTGTGTGTTTTAGTCTTGTTTGTCATTGATTATTTAATTAACAAAGTGAAACAAACATAATTATTGATCAAAACATTTGTTAACCAAGTGTGTTTTGCTCATTACTGACTTTCAACATGAATAATTTGTACACAAAACATCTTTGTGATTGTTGCATGTGCTCGATCTTAAAAAGGTAAATCATGTCAATCGGAGATAAGGAAAATGACGTCACAGAACATATTACGTCACTAATTTCCACATATATCATCAGGGCCAATACGGAACTTTTGGGATATGCCGGAACGACCGATTATATTTGACGTTTATACACCACGGTCACGTGATAATAATCAATTGTAGGGCAAATTTGATATCGATACATATGGTGTTTCGCTAACAGACGGTCCGTAAAGAGCTATGCGCAGTCCCACATGACGATCCAAGTCATTATTGGTGCTTAGTGCCTGGGTGTAAATTAGATGGAAGGGAAAAGGCGCATTTAGACGCGTACCATTGGATGCAAGGCGTGAAGTTTTACCGATATCCTCAAGATATTCCCTAGATTTATTTCCCGTGCCGACTCGCATAATTTAATCAATTGTATTTTCCTATAAAATGGTTGTAGTGATTCCTTTCTTTCAAAGATAGCATTTAAATGCAGGAAATTGATAGCAATTGAAATATTCCATGTTTGTTTACTTTGTTGTTATTGTAATCCGGAAGTGACATGCCCTACAATTACGTTCAACGCGCGATAAAAGTCAGAGTGGATCCGTATCTCGAAAGTCCCGTATGCCCTAGTACATAATCATAATGATTAAACCAAGTGAAACCAGAATGCAACAAAAGCAAGAAAACAAAATACATAACATGTATCCATTTGTGTACATATTTCCTATTGTATTACTTATATTCTTTCTTAAATTAGTGTTCAATTAACGCACATTACCAGGTATTTTTGCCATGCAATTCACTGATGCATGCATACTTGTGTTTCTAACATGTACTCCTGTAAACAATAGGTCTCTAAGTCCGCAGCTATTTTTCAATTCTAAATTAGGAAATGACATAAATATAACATGTAATTAAAACCTGAAAACGGATAAGTCAACGATCGAAATTATCAGGGTCATACATTGTACTTCTAAGTGCTCGTCAATCTTCCGACGTATTTATGTGTCTCCGTAAATATCGTAATCATTCTTCACCGGAATTGATGGATTATTGAAATAAATATGTACACGATTTAATTCCATTCCCTGTAAACGAGCGCAAGCTGTTTACAATACATCAAATTAAACAGAACTGGTCATATTTTGGGATTATTGCATAATTTCCAGTAAACTACCTGTACACCGATAAAGGAATTTAGAGACACTAGATATAAGTAATTTTCAATTATGGCAAATGCAAATATGAAATTATATGTACATGAATTTATGAATTGGTTAAGTTCATAGGATTCCTGAAATAGATAAGCAACAAGCAACGATGAATTTCAATCAATCCAGGCGATGTTTATTTTCAAATGTAATCATAAGAATTCCAGATGCAAGATTTGTCATTGCAATGGTACATTTATGGAATACAAATTTAATTTCTATATGAATTCCATTCATAGAAATAATTTCAAAAACATTCAAAAGATCGTAAACAATCAGAATAAAAGCCGCATCGCGAACAAGTTTTTGGGATTTTTTAAAATCTAAAATGATGGAAGAATTAAAACATAATGCATTTATAGACAGCAAAAATGTGAAACCTTTGTTCTACATATATGTATAAAGTCTACAAGAATGATAGAATTAATTAATTCACAGACTTGAAGAAAGGTTAATGATTTATCTATGCAAACTAGACGAGTTTTAACACAATTCATACAATTTTCCTGAAGGAGTTCTATCTGATATTCATACTTTCGAAATACCAAAGTATTTACGATTTATTTTTGGAAAGAATGATTATGGATGTGAAACATAGAATGAGGAGAGGGGGGATTGAAATGTAATAAGAATTTACCTGAATTTTCTTTTAATATATTTTTTTTATTTACGAAATTTTCACCTCACATATATACAATGTATCACTGATGCAAACATATGAGAAATAGGTTACAAGGATATTTTCACACAACATATTCATTTTGAAATACGAACTCGATAACATCAGGTATACTGTGTGCATTTCAGGTTTATCTTATTCTTTTATGTAAGTATATATGTACAGTGTAAAACTATTTTTAGGAGAGAGAGAGAGAGGGGGGGGGATAAAGGTACATCAGTATTACTACCTGCAATTTTCTCTTGTGTAAGTGTATACTTGTACCAGTGTTGTACATACATGTATACACTGTACATTTGTATATGTTCAGGCACTTAACACGGTTTACGTCGGCATACTTTACATGAACTTCATGGACTATGTGTCACAGTTCATACCCTGCTGTTATTTTCAAAAAAGACATTTTTTCTTAATCGTATAATCAGATTACTTCCATATAAAGTTTTATGAAAAACAAAAAAAGGTTTGTAAAACATATATGTGCAACATAGGGTTATACACATGCTTCATTTAATTTATAGTAGTGCCAAACCAATTCAAGATATTGAGTAGACAATATCTTCCTAAGTCAAGAAATGATTAACCATGTGTCCTAAAATCAATAGAGGTCATCTACTCCTTATGCTGTACCAGTGTACCAAGTTTGATGTCAATTAAGTAATTGATTTTTGTAATATAGGAAATAATATATTACTATGTCCAATTTGACCATATGAGCCCAAATTTATAAGGGTCATCGCCTTATAATGTACCAGTCTACAGAGTTTGATGTCTGTCAAGCAAAGGGTTCTCAAGATGTTGAATGGACAGTATCTTCCTATGAATTTGACCTTTGAACATGTGACCTCAAAATCAACAAGGGCCATCTTCACCTGACGATGTATCAGTGTATTAAGTTTGATGTCTGTCAATCAAAGGGTTCTCTAGACATTGAGCGGTCCGTATATTCCTATGTCCAGTTTGACCCTTGACCATGTGACCTAAAAATCAATAACGGTCATCTACTCCTCACAAGGTATCAGGGTACCCTCTGTCATGGAAAGGTTTCTCAAGATATAGAGCGGACAGTATCTTCCTATTTCCAGAGTGGATTGACCTTTGACCTAAAAATCAATAGGTGCCCTGCTTCTACTCATAACCAACCACATATGAAATAACATTACGATCACGTGAGACAACATGTTGTCTACCGACTGACCGACCGACAGGTGCAAAGCAATATGCCTTTCTTCTTTGATGGGGAGCAAAATAAATGTTGTACATATTTGTCTTTTTTTTTTGCGTTTGATTAGAAACTGCTTTTAAAATAACAAAAGGCCTACAGGCCTTAACGGTCACCTGAGTACTTTAACCCATACATAGACTTATCATATTCTCATATTTGCATTTAAGCCCCATTCTGGAGTCTTTTGGTACAACTTTATGATAATCCCCACTCAATTGCAACAGAAGGTAAATTGAAGTTTGAAGCAACTAAACCAGGCATGATTCATCCCCCTCCCTGATGAATCATATTTGTAATTTTGGTACAGTTGTATCCTCTCCTCTACATGTGTGTTCATCTTTCATTGAACATCAGAAGAACAAAAGGTTTCTTAAGCATTTTAAAGCATTTATATAGTTATAGCATTCATGACAATATCGTCATCTAAGTTGTTGTTTACCATATACAACGTACACTGCTTTCCAATGACCAAGTACGGTGTCGATGTTGTTTCCATGAATGGTGAATATAACGAACAGTGATCAATCTCCTAACTACTGTAAGGAATACAAAATAGAGTTGGGCAAACACGGAACAATAGGTATACCAGAGGTGGGATCAGGTGCTTAGAAGGAGTAAGCATCCCCTGTTGAACGGTCACACCCGCCGTGAGCCCTATATCGTGATGAGGTAAACGGAGTGATCCGTAGTCAGAATCAACGTGCTAAGAATGGCCTAGAACAATCTGTATGAAACACGTCAGACAGAATTTCACCCAATGATAGGTCGTATTGGCAAACTAGATGGTTATAACCGACCATAGAATTTGCGAAGTGCTGATTGTATATTGTTTAACGTGCCTCTTGAGAATCTATCACTCACATGGAGACGTCTTAAACGAGAGTGTTGAAACCCCTGCACATACATGTAAAAAGCTTATAAAGAAAATGAGATATTAATATTATTCTATCAAATGTGTTAAAAATAGATTTCCCATTTACCTAAGACGTATTTGTCTTTTCAATGTTCGTTTGAATACAGTTAACAAATGTACATGTATGCAATAAAAACCTTAAAATCCTTGACTATAACAAAAATATAAGCGAATGAAATTTGTGTGAAAAATTTCAAGATATTGGTCATTGCTGTTCTTTGTATAGGTATGGATGTAAATTTTGATGTAGATACTGATTTAAAAAAAGAAAAGAAATCTTAAAAGTTGTCCATGAAGTTCATTGACCTTGAACTTATTTTTGACAGTTTCATTTATTCTCTCACCCACACAGTTCTCTCTAGTAAGATATATGAGCTTTATCATGTAAATGATTACTAATGAAGAAATGTTATAGAATACAAAGGGGATTTCTTACCACAAGGATAACAAGACCTTGACCTTTAAGCTAATCAGATGCTTTGAGATTCTATCAAATTACTTGTTTAAAATTCACACAAAATGTGTACATGAATGTAATGAATGAAAATTAACTAACGAGGAGTGGTTGCAACAAGTTTCCAAAAGTTTGTTCACAGCTTTATGTAAAGTTAAAGTACTAGGTATATGTATATGGTATATATTCTTCCTTCAAAATGAAGAAGGGAAGCATTCTGCAGTATTAGACACTTTTTTAATCAAGCAACACATACTACGTAATGATATGGTCTAAACAATGTAAATCTTCACTATACTAGTATTTTGTGACAGGAGTACTGGTACACTCTTATCTGTATATACGACTCTTTAAGAGTAATAACTAATTGACTGTTTATAATTAAGAAACATCGAAGTAACACGCGGCATACTGTTGGTATATTGGTAATTCACAGCATTTTATTTTGCATGGCTATCACAACCAAAACAAATATTTCAATAAATCTATGATTACATGTATCAATGTTATGCCATTAATAATATGTGTTTGTATCATTATTTATCATTAAGAGATAAATGATAATTTTAAACACTTTACTGGGATTTGAAATGGGTTGATCTTGTGAACAAATTTTGTGAAATCCAATTCAAGACGTCACCAGCTGTGCAGGTTACCTGTATAAAGGTAATACAGGTAACTACAGTGGTGAGACTCTAGGCTATCGTGTTAATCCCTATCATGACCTGAGATCTAGGTATTTTAAGGTCTATACATTACGAAAGCCAAGTACATGTATTCGTTAGGGCCCACTTGTCTGGAAATCCTACTAATTCATCGTCACGACCTCGAGATTTTATGATGCATAATCCACAGATTCGCAGAAATGTTACGTGATCCAAATGCATGCAGTTAAGATGGAGAAGAAGAAAAACAACAGACGTCTCGAGCATTGTCGTATATTGATTAGAATATCACTGTATCAATCACCTTGATCTGATCTCAGAATTGTTTATAACCTAAAAGAAAATGCCAGTACATTTATCAGGAAATTGACATTTGAAAGAAATTCTTTCTATTCAAATCGATAACCGAATGTCGAAAAAATAATCCTTTTCTGTGCATAGATAATAGTTTATAATTGATTTATACCTATTATTATAAAAGTACATGATATTTAAAATATACGTTACATCTAATCACGACGACTTTTAATGCCAAGTATAAAGAAAAATTATTAACCCAAGTCGACTGGAAAAGCGTGTATTATTTACGCAGTTTTCACTTTAAAATCTTTTTAGACTCTATGGGTTATGCGTTTACTTCTAAAAGTCGAAAAGTGATTATACAACGCGATAATTGAGAAATTCATTCCCTATTTTTTGAAAGACATTTAAGAAATTTTCAGTTTTTGAAAAATATGAGGGTATTACGCACATTAGTGCTTCATGAAAAGTATGCCGGCGTGACGCGCTGCTGTTCATACCCTAAATTATTTGAAAAATCAAAATTTTATATTTTCTGTTTCTTTTCTGTTGGAATTCCTAGTCTTTAAAATTGACACACTATAACATTTTTGTTCACAAAGCAATTTAAACATATTTTTCCCATCTCAAATATTACAAATGTAGATAAAGAATTTTATATTCAGCAATTTTGAAATAGAAAAAAAACCCGTATACGAGCAAAAAATTCTGGCATTCCGTGGCTCAGTTTTTGTGATTCGATAGTCAATGAAATGTCCAATGAAAAACACAACATTTTAAGCGAACATGTCATTTATTATCATGATCAAACAAATGACGTAATAAAACAAGTTCAAACAAAATGACGTAATCGACCAAAATATGCTAAATTAAATGGCTGGGACAACTTTATACAAACAACTGTTTACTAATAACTAGGTTTGCAAATGAGCAAATAAACATGTAAATTACACAAATTGATCCCAGCCAATATACATATAAAAAAAACCCACTATAATACTTTCATTTCATCAAACTGTAGATTATATTGTAATCGAAGAATATGAAGCGATTGACATAATTTCTGTTTTATTAGTCAATAAGGCTATTGGACCTGATTATATCAGTCATAAAATGTTAAATGTTAAAGACAACAGTCCATACAATAATGTAAGCCTTTTTTGTTTTCTTTTTAACAAATCGCTGTCTGAAAAACCAATTCCTTGTCGTTGGAAAATAGCCTATATACTACCTCTTTCAGAGAGAGGACCCTTCATTTTCATCTAATTACAGATGCGTTTCTCTATTAAGCCGTGTGAGTAAGATAATGGAAAGAATCATTTTTTAACACATTTATATTTATTGTCATAGTAAACTTGTTTTATATATGGATTTTTGCCAGGTCACTCTGCAGTTGAAACATGTCATAGTATTGTGAAGAATATTGAGGAAGGCAGATCGTATTGCATAGTCTTTTGACATCTTTCTAAAGATTTTGAAAGAGATTGAAATAAGGGACTTCTTTTCAAATTACAGTTGTACAAACATATGGAAAATGTGGAAATATTTTTCAATGATTTATTTGTGTATACATCAGAAATTAATCAATAAAGATTTGTTATCATCCAGTTTAACTATTAACGCTGGAGTACCACAAGGATCTTTACTGTACCCACTTTTGTTTTTAATCTATGTTAATGATATAGCATTAAATATGGTATCGTTTTGTAGAATGCAGGTACATGATAATTTCAAATCAATATGTAGATAATAATGTAAACAATATAGAAAATGTTATGAATCATGATCTCAAAATACTTAAGGAATGACCAAATAAATGCCTATTGAAAATGAATCGTAATAAAACGAAGGTTTTATCCCCCCCCCCCCCCCCCCCCCCCCCCCCCGCTAGATTAAGCACAAGGAAATTCCAAAACTGCTTTTTTCAAAATTGTCATTTAGAAATAATTTGGAATGGTTGTTATTTCTAAAGAAAAAGCCATAATGTGTGCCTCTGTTGCATTTAAGAATTATTCTTTCTGGCATTGTTAAATCTTGTTAGAATTATTGTTGTATGTCTGTAACTTTTGCATTATCAAAGTTGTTTAATGTCTCATTTCTGATTACTGTAGTGATTTTGTTTGTTTATTGATTTTTTCTTTGTGTAGTTACACTGTCATTAATTTTTTCAATAAATGACCATTATAAGTCCTTACAAATGTGATGTGTTAAACAACACATTTGTCAAACAGAGCATCCCCCTATCAGTTATTCATAGATATAAAATCAGAAAAAGTACAGCTCCATGCAGCTAGAATTGTAACGGGACTGCCAATCCTGGCATCCAAAAAATTCATATCTAGAAACCTGTATGTACAAGACAGAAAACTGCTAAGATGTCAATGTATAAAATATACTTAAATCCTGTACCACAATATCTAGGCGATATCATTGACAATTTTCGAAAGGACACATTTCTCTACAGAACTCTGTACGAAGACTGTTATATACTTCCTAGAATTAAGGAAATAATGGGTAAAAAAAATCACTTTTTTTTTTCCAATTGCCATTCGCAAATGGAACTCTATAGCAAACAAAGCAAAGAAAGAAACAGGTGAAATACATGTGTTACACGAAAATGTATATTTTCATACTTGCGACAAATGTTTCTGTAAATTACACAGAACGAAAATGCAGTTGAACAAATCGCCCATTACGTGTTACTGCAAATATGTGCTAATGAGATGAATGCTGCATCAAAAATTAGAAATTTCAAAATTCATTTCAAACCTGTAATTATAATATTTAATTAGTTTTCAAAATGGTATTACGAAAACGTGGTTTAAAAGGTCGAATTCACTGGACGTAAATCATTATACCTAACAGCAATATGTATTACACCGTGGTACCATGTCAACAGTTTTCTCAACCTTTGATCAAAACTTCTTATGGATAAGATTGTTCTTCCTTTTATAGGATATGTTTGATTTATAATGCGATTGAAAGATAAATGATATGACAATTGTAGGCAGATGTTTCTCCACAGTACAAGGCCATATACCTGCATATATGAAAATGTTAACCGTTAATCATTTGTTAATATTGAAGACAAAAGATTTTATTATCATTTAGTTAACTGCGTTGTATATTAAAAAGTTTATTTCAAGAAAATTACAAATATAATTAATCTCCCCAAACAAATACATGTATGGTATGCACTTTTATGGATATTACGGTTTAAATAACGATTTTGGCTTTTTTATGTCCTTCAATTTCATGAAATGAACTGCAGTCTCATTTAATTTTTGAAACTTTTACAGCTGTGTACCATTGAACATGTGGTTTTACTAAGGAACAGATAGAAAACTCTCTCTCTCTCTCTCTCTCTCTCTCTCTCTCTCTCAGAATATCACACATATGGTTGACAATTCTGGATTAATTTAAAGCGTAGCATGTTGACGATGCTACTATTAGGGCGAGCGGAAGTACATCAGAATATCCAGAATGTGTTCCCATGGGAGTCTAGAGTCAGTGGTGGATCCACCTGAAAGAGACAAGGCAGTATAAGGCTGGGGGTGGGGTGGGATTTGGGGGGGTGGGGTCTTGGGTCTTGAAGCTACTGACTTCCCACAAAATTTGATGTATGTATCATAATGATTTTAAACATATTTCTAAAAACAAAAAGAACATACATATTTGTGATAATAATGATCGTTGCACATCCTTCAAGACAAAGGAGGTGCCAGGCGCGCCGGCGCTGGACCCGCTACTGAGTCGGCTCTACTCCATGCTATTTTTTCCAGGGAGCAAATCTATACTTAAAATTTTATAACGGAAAATGTATTTTAGCAAGCTCAAGGAAGGAGGGATCGGATCATCCTTACTCCCACCTATTATTTGCGGATCTGGCATAAGCTCTACCAATGGAATAAAGATGTCTAAATCCCACAATAGGAATTTTTAAGAAGTCTTCATAAATTCTCTATTGAACAACAGACCCGTGGGGATCCGGGTTACAGATCTTTAGAGGCCCCGTGTCACAGCAGGCGTAACATGATACAGATCCCTCCCTGCTCAATGGCCTTAAGTGCCGAGCATAGGCCTAAATTTTGCAGCCCTTCACTGGCAATGGTGACGTCTCCATATTAGTGAAAAATTCTTGAGCGGGACGTTAAACAATATCTAATCAATCATTTAACAGCAATGTGGTGATATTGTAGGATTAAACATTCTTTTCGAAGAATTTATCGATGTGTAAGCTCCGGACATTTTACTCACAAACTGAATAAAAGTGCTAAGCAGTAAAAAGTAAAATGTCCGTAGTTTACACATCGATAAATTCTTCAAAAAGAATGTTTGATTCTTAAATTCCAATTCATTCACTTTATTAAAAATTGAACTCGAACACTCACACCAAACATAATCCAATTAGTTAACCGCCGTAAAATGGCTGAAATATTGCCAAAACGGCTTAAAAAATCAGTCAATCATAATCATAATATATTTGTGAATATTGGCACGAATTGGCTGTTAAAATGCACGAGCTTGCGAGTTCAATAACCCTTTTATTATATAGCTAAAGTATTTAGTTGTTGAATTATATCCCTTTTCACTCAAAATACTCCAAAATAGACGAGAATTCATTAATATTGGCATCTAAGGTGAAAGTGGGCAATATCAGCATACATTTCTTAACTGTTCAATATTAAACACGTCATTTGGCTCGTTTACGTCATTACGGTAAGGTCAATATTGAACGCTCATACTCGGAATGTTTCGGGCGCACCCAATTTACGCAATGCAAAGTTAGCGTTCAATACATTCTCAGGATAGTGTACGCTAACATTCTCTACATGTTACGCAGATTTTATAATAGACTGTTTGTTAGCTATATAATAATGTTATATATTGAATACCTGTAATAATCCGTGAGCGGTTGCTATTTTTAGATGCGGAAAGGTATTTTCTGTTGCGCAGCGCAGTCTCCTCATTTAGATCCGCTTCATCATACGCCGTGACGTTGGATCTTATCTTCTCGCCCCAGTTATATGATTGGTATTGCATTTTGCTTTACTTATAAATACATTTCATTCTTCAAAGTGCAGGAGTTGAGATACGAACTTTTATGCTCACGTCAGCACACTTGATAAACATTGTTGGAGGTTCTTTCTGTTAGCTAATATTGTGTCAGTTTTTTAATATGTCATTGGAATGATTTCTTGAAAGACAATTGTTTTTTTTTAATCTACAATTCATGACTTAAATATTGAATACTTTGCTGCGATTAAGCATCATTAAAATATAATTCGATACCTGACTCCACACAATTTCTGCAATATATTGCCTTTATCGGCCCATTCGTAAACTGATACATATTGACCTAATTCATCTTACAAACTGACATCACAAGTCAATAGCTCATTCTAGACTAACAGCCAAACTGTCAATGCAGGTTTTTTTTTAAAAAGTCTGTTCACAAACATGTTGTGTTATCATGAATATCAAATGCATGAACAGTCTACCAAGAGTCGCCTGTAGAATGCATTTGAATTATTGATTAAGTGGATTTGTTTCTATTTCTTGGAAGTCTTTGATAGTTATTTTTATTTCCTTTTCGAATTTCCTTTTTGTACGATCAATTCATTTGATTAATTAATGCAATAAAGGTTAATGAATGATGTGATGTCGTGATGGGCGAAACATATTTCGCCCCTTGTGAGTCAGCACTGTCCATACTTGCAGAGATTTTAAGAAACTGAAAAGCGATTCAGAGATAAACAAAATCATAAAGTTTGCTATTTTGTATGTTGCTTTACGTTCCGTTCGAGAATTTTTCACTCATGTAGATACGTCACTAGTTTTAGGTGAAGTGCCACATGTATACATATTTTGACATTTGAATGGCGCTTATAGCCGCAGCAGTGAGGCTCTTTGTCGTGCCAATGCAATGGAACTTCCGTTTTGATTTATGGTTATATCCGATAGACCCTTGACTTTCACTACTAATGCCGCGGAGCTGGGCGAGGGATTGATCACTACCTATGTTAAACAACAAGAATCGGAACCATACGGTAACTTAGTGGTAGAGTGTTTGTTTCGTAACAGGGAGGTCGTGAGTCTGAGCTCCACTCGTGTCATGGCGGCGTCAAACCTAAGACGTTAACATAGGTAGCGATTGCTCCTGTGCCAATCGCTCGGCACTTAGAAATGAGAACCATATAATAGGTTATTCGAATATGATCTTACAAAACAGAGGTCGCGGCAAAGAACCCTCGCTGCTCCGGCACTGGGCGCTAATGATAGGTCGAAATTTGTGGTACTTCACCTACTGCTAGTGATGTCTCATTATGAGTGAAAAATTCTCGAAGGGACGTAAAACAAACAGTCGAAACCGGGCAAGTTTTGCAAAAATATGGTAATTTATCGTTTATAAAATCTGATTTCCTACAACTAAACTGGGCAATTTTCGGAATAGATTCATCACCCTAACCCCCGCAATTCATTGCGAGAGGGGATATTGAGATCTTCTGATAGCCAATAGTGCATCCTAACCGGTAAAATAGTGTGGCCTGTGGAAATCGTATATTTTTTATAATCTCTCTCTCCATCATAATTGCGTCCTTATACGCATTATTACGCCCTATAATTCCGCTCTATCACGCCTTTGTTTTGCGTTTGTATGCCTTTGTTTCGCACACACCTTCCGATTCATATTATCAAGACTTTCATAGGCGTTAGTACGCCTTTCATTCTCATTATTACGCCTTCCATTCACGTTATATAAAGTTTTTTTTTTAATTGCGTTATTACGCCGTTCTTTTGTTTTATTCCGCCTTTTGTTCACGCTAGAAATCCTTTGATTACGCGTTTATTTCGCGTTAAATATTACACCTTTCCTTCTTTGATTGGCGTATTAGGCCTTTGATTGATGTTACGGTGGATTTGTTCAGCGTTATTACGTTATCATGCCTTTCTATGTGTAAGTGATCTTAATAGTATTTAGTGCTAATACGAAAAATACATTTAGATTATTTATTCGTCGCGACTCTTTCATTTAAATAAATGAAGATAAGTACTTTTGATTGGTTCTATATTTACATTATATTTAATAATAGAAATTCTCGCGAAAAGACGACTAGCAATCTTTATTTATATGTTAACCTGTAAACTTAAGTAATGAGTGGTATTCATGATATATACATGTAATTATAAAGAGCT
The DNA here is from genome assembly GCF_947568905.1 of Ostrea edulis. NCBI lineage: Eukaryota > Metazoa > Mollusca > Bivalvia > Ostreida > Ostreidae > Ostrea > Ostrea edulis. The sequence goes on along the minus strand of NC_079165.1, from coordinate 71,533,201 downwards.
GCTAATTAATATTAACCAGATATTTTGAGTACATGAACCATGATATATTAAAACACTATGACTTCGTGCTAAAGATATCCCATGTATGTAGAATCAATGTGGGGATTACATTCAGTAAAGGTATTTGATCAAGATCTATCAGATAATTCTCAAAATATTATCAAGAGACCGTACCATTATTCTGAACTGTTTTCTCGTCTTTATTTTTTTTTCTTCTTACAATCTTTGTGCTCACGGTTTCTGAAAAATACGTCGATTAATCTTTGTAAAACTTTCAGGGCTAGTAGTGGTTAGAGCATCGCACTCAAAATCACACGGCCTTTCACCTCTGGTCGGTGCGGGTTCAAATCCCGCTCGCGCTGGTAAGTGGGAAAGTTTCCCAGTTTACTTTCGGAGGGTCGGTGGTCTCTTCCCAGGTACATTGTATCTGGTTTCTTTCTTCCACCAATAAAAACTGGGCGCCTCCAGATAGCTAAAAAATTGTTGAGTGTGGCGGAAAACGGCAAAAACTATCAATCACTTAAACCCCCGAGTGGTTTTTTCCCGATTTTGATTACGGCACTTATTAAAGGGAAAGGCAACTCTAACCACATTGTTGCTTGTATGAATAAAGTATTACTTACTGATATCGTAAATGACCGTCCTTAAGAACAAAAATCTTTGCTTAACAATTAAATCAATATTAATCTATCATATATTTTAAATTACCCGCACAAGTTGGAATATGTGCCAGTGCACAAACATTTAGGGTTGTTCATTTCACGTGAATTGGGTTGGTCACATTATATAAATACAATAACAAGTAAGGCTTACAAAAATTTAGGACTTCTTAAAAAGCTAAAATTTACTTTAGGAAGAAACACTCTATTAAAAATGTACACTACTTTTATTAGACCAGCTTTAGAATATGCCTCAGTGGTTTGGGATGGTTGTAATGCATACGATAGTGATTTGTTAGAAAAAGTCCAACTATGTGCAGCGCGAATAATTACTGGCCTTCCTATATTAGCATCTAGAGATTCTTTGTATTTAGAAACTGGCTTAGAGCCTCTGTCTTTTAGACGAACAACCGCTAAATTAGTTACCATGTTCAGAGTTCATAATAATGATGTTCCTGAGTATCTACAAGAAACGATCCCAAGAAAAATAAATAATACATCCAAGTACAATCTCCGTTATGGAGACAATTATAAAATGCCAAAATGCCGACTTGAACTTTATAAGAAATCATTTGTACCTGATGCTTTATCAAAATGGAATTCACTTGATATAGAATCAAGACAAGCTACTTCAGTTAAGCAATTTCGTAAGAGTGTTAGCTCCAAAAATATCAACAATCCCAAACCACCGGCATATTTTTCCTATGGTACTCGTTTTCTGAATATAATTCATACCAAACTTAGACACACATGTATTTTGAATTACGATCTATATAGACGCAATATTGTTGATTCTCCGTTATGTTCTTGTGGTATGAAAGAAGACGCTTATCATTTCTTCTTTATTTGCAGTAAATATTCAAATGCTAGATATAAATTAATGGATAGCTTGCTGAGGTTAAATGATCTAGTTATTATCGATGTCCACCTTCTACTTTGGGGTAATAATACTTTATCTTCTGAGTTAAACAAGTGTATTTTTTCTTATGTTCAGTCGTTTATTCATGAAACCAAAAGATTCAATTGATGTTCAATTTAAATTTTTTGTACATTAATTTTCTACAATAATATATTGTTATATTTTTAAGGAGAAGAACTCGTAAGTTATTTGAACTTGTTTCTGATCCTTTTGTATATTATTATGTACAATAAAATATGTTCAAAACAAAACAAATTACCCGCCGCTAAGAGAGCGGCCATTGAAGTTTTTATGACGTCACACCGTCGAAGATGAGTTTTTTAATGTAACTTAATATGTATGATTACAATTAATACTAAACGTAATATATGCGGAGTCACTCTTTTCTTTTACATGTACATATTCAGTGTTATGTCTCGTGAAAAGTTGTTAATTTCTTTCATCTTTGTTAATGCCAAATCATGGAGGACCAATACCCCCTAAGTTACTTCTCGCGCCTCCTTTAACAAAATATTGTGTGTAAAATGAACTATTTATGTATATAATCTTTACCCACAATATGAACTGAATCAGTTCAGAATTTTTCGTTAACATTGTGGTTTTTTTTACCCTTTTGTTTCACTGTTTTTCTTTGCTTTGTAACTTATTCATGCATGTATTTCTTTTTATACTTGCATGTATATTAACAGTAAATGTATAACACAATATATTCTGTATATGGGAAAGGTTTTGTACGTTGCCAGAACTGTGTTACCAATCCCTTCGTATATTTATACAATGAAATATGCTCAAATCAAAAATCAACCCATCCTTGCATAATATACGTCTACCCTCCGTCCACGAGAATAGCCATGCATATGCAAACTATTGCTACCTTACTTGCTCGTGAAAATTTGGTTAGGTGAAGTACGATAGCGTCTGTTGACTTTCAAAGTCATTTACATAATGCCTAAGATCAATTTCTGAAATTGAAAATATTTAGCAAATAAGAAGAGTTGGAGACATGACTGAAATTTAGGCCATTCTTGTTATTGTTAGATACATGTATATACGTGTGCTCTCATTCACAAATTATCATTGTAATCAATGGGTGTTCATTGTCTGTGCAATAAAGAATCATGTAATTTTTCTTTCAACTGAAAGAGTGATAACTCTCACGATGATTGATTGATTGTAACTCTCACGATATCCATTACATAAAACAGTGATAATCATGCATACATCACTACAGGTATCATTATTTGATATCAATATAGTAATGCCAAACCAGAGATTAACAAATTAAAACGATCGATTATCTACTCTTCCTTAACCGATACAGGTATTATAGGTACGTGTAATTAAAATAAAAAAGATCGCCGATCGTAAGGTTTTTGGTAGATTGTCAAGATAAAATGGAGAAAAAAGTAATTAATTTCAGCTAATTACATGTACTATTTCTGCTTTCAGGGTCTTCTCTATTGAGCACAGAACAGAAGTGTGCCTTCCATCTCTTCATCTTCTTCCTTCTGCAAGACCTCTGATCTTTGAGTTTCCACGAAAAACTTTCCACAAATTATTTTCTTTTGTGGTGTTGTATTGAATCCGAGGTCTCCTTCCTGCCCGTTTTTCTTTGTGATTTTTCTTGTCTTTTCGTGTGCCCTTTTTAACGTGTTTGTGGTGTTGTGTAGAGTCCGAGGTCTCCTTCCCGCCCGTTCTTCTTTGTGATTTTTCTTGTTTCGTGTGCCCTTTTTGACGTGTTTGTCCATCTCCATATACTGTCTTCGGATCTCTTCTTTTTCTGAATCTTTTTAATGGAGTGCAAATTATGTTTCAATCAAGGAAAACAAAGACCAAGCTGCATAAAAGTAATATGAAAACAGTGTTTTTATTTGCTGTTGAAACTTGGGAGATCAAACAAGGAGATAGAGGGCAGAATTCGTACACGTGGGTTTGAGAGCAGACGCATAAAGCGAATAATGGGGATTAAATGTCAAGGTCGAATGAATAAGGAACAAGAATTTCAGAAATTATGTTGAAATTAAAAAGAGACGCCTGAGATACATTTGGTCCATGTGCTAAGACTAGATATAGAGAGAATAACTATATCAAATGGACACCACGTGGAAAGAGAAAGCTTGGAAGACCAAAGGGCACGTGGAGGAGGACAGGTGAAACGAAAATGAAGGAAAACGGTTATGACTGGAACAACAACACCAGAGTTGTGAATAACAGAATACCTTGCTGTCGCAGTATATGCAAGAAAAGAAAGAAACGCATACATTGTAAAGAGGATTAAAAATTATTTCAATTACCCCTATCCCTGACAAGAAGAGTTGATTGCTTTTGTTATAGAAAACAACATTGGTACATGTATATATATAGACAGATAAATATACAAGTGTGTTTTATGATCTATTATTTATGATGTATACAAATAAGTATTCATGCAAGAACACATTTTATAGTTATTATGGTGTTGGATAAAAAAGCGAAGAAAAATAATCAAATTTATAAATCCTAGTATGTTAACGGTGATATCGTTAGAGCGAGCATTCACACACATGTGCATGGATCCAGATCCAATCAAAACTAGGGACAAACATTAGTAATTTACATGTACAACTGAAAATGCATAAAAACAGGCAAATGATATTTATTTTACATCGAACTCGGGGGAGGGGGATCGGACCATCAACTCCTTCCTATATGTGCGCCTTGTCATAACCACTAACAATGGAATTAAAATATTGTGGAATAATTTAAATTTGTAAGGCTTAATTTTCGTGGATTGCCTATTCATTTCCAGTTGGTCTGTTTTAAGAAAGATAACTCTGTAAAAGTAATTTGTTTTAAAGAGTAATCTATCATAGCGCCTGTCTAATTTTAATATAGCCAGTAAAAACCAGTACTTGCTTCGCTAGAAGGTAAAACAAGCTATCTTTGAGTGTGAGTTAAATATTTTAATTTTTTCTGGTCAGTTCTTTCAAACATATCGTTGAAACAATGCTTAATGACGGTGAAAATGAAAACCTACATGTCCCTGGGCAAGCTGAACACGGGGATTGCCTACACGCTTACGGAGTTCCAGTTTTCCAATTTACAGTCGATGCAGTTGAAAAAATTCCTTCTAGTGCATGTAAAACTAGTAGTCCGACTTCCATACTCAGGAAAAGACAAAAATTTAATTGAAGAATAAAGAGGTAAAATCGGACGGCTTGCAGTTGAAGATGGGGTTGCTAGGTCAACAAGGTATGTCATGTCTGATAGTGGGGTTGTCTGAAATAACAATCGGAAGTATTCATAACAGTCGCGTTAGGACGAGGAAAGCCCCTGGTACATTGTACATGTTACTAACTACCATAAATATTTTGAATAAGATAAAATCTGTTGTTATGGTTTTTATATAACGCGATAACTTGAATGGCATGATATTGCCATTACTTAAATGAATGTAGGAACCTAGATCCTTTCGAGTAAACTCTAATACCTGATCATTTTGATAAAGGGGCGTATCTACGGGTTATAATGACAAGGGCTGAGGCCATTGTCACAAATTTGATAGGAAAAAAGTTAGCCCGGTACGGTGGTCACATTAAACTTACTAAACACTTTGTTGGATCAATTTTGCATCAAATGTAAATCGAAAAAACATAAGAGTACAATAGCCGTTAAAAAAATTATCAAGTGGTATTGAGAGTTTTAAAAAAGTCGATAAACGTTGAGTTATCTGCTCCAATTCTCTTGAAATTAAGTGGGATCAGACGGTGTTTCATTTGGTTTCTGGGGTTGAGTGGGCAATGGAAGAAAGAAGATCGAAACAAGCGTCAGTTGCTGGCATCGATGACAAACGACAAATCACACTCCTCCTCGGCATTACAATATCGCAAAACTTACTATCCTCCTCAACTTATTTATGTCGGTAAAACCGAAAGTTGTCTGCCCCAGAACGTGGGATTTCCTGGTAATAAGGATGACACATTCACTGAAACTCATTGGAGTAAAAGAAGCGTCTATGCTGCATTACGTCGACAAAATAAACGTGCCGAATGTGAACGAGAGAATACCCCCATCGACCAGAAAACTATCGTACACTTCCACAAATTGCCACATGCATGTACCCCAACCAGCTCAAGGTTTAGCAGCGACACTTTTATTCTGTGTTACCATGTGCATATGTTTTTTGTTTTTATTTCCATTACATTCTATTTCATTTATATATTCTTATTACTGCAAAGCCTCTGGCATCCATTGTAAGTATTCTTGAGGCAGCTGAAACCACTCCCCTAAAAATAGCTGGCTTTATGAAGCTTCCAACTTATTCCACTCGTATTTAAGGTTCACTAACTCATGTTTCGTCTTTTCCAACTAAATGTGACATAAATCATACATGTGACATAAATCATTAGCTCTCGATCATCATAGAAAATTAAAACGTTGATAATGTTAATTTGTGAGTTAGGGGAACCCAGGAATTCCGCGAAAATTAAGCCCCCACGAATTCTAATGTTTCCACAGTATTTGATTTAAAAGAAAACGGGGAAAAGCTGCGGTGTAATGAAAATCGCACAACACGACAAAAAACATGTTTTTTAAAAATCTCTATTTGCATGTACAATGTAATAGAAAGAGTGATCGCAGAATACGATAATAGAAAATCTTTTTAAACAATCTCTATTTACATGTACAATATAATAGAAAGAGTTATCATCCTGAAAAAATATAACAATCCCTATGAAAACTGGCTTTTGTATCTGTCATCGAAACTTCCCAAATAAACAGAAAAGCAATACAGAGCTTACATATCCCATTACCTTTAAGAAAAAAGAATTTGCTACGTTACACATACAGTGTATTTTTTCACTGATCTCTAAAAATTAAGATGGGTTGTCTCTCGTTACATGTACCAATGATCAGGTAGCATGATGGCGATGCCCAGACAAATTTTAAAACTTATTTCAACCTACATGACAACCTATTAGATTAATATTATTTTGTATATTGTACATATGATAAGCCAGACTAATTTCATTCCTTTCTAATTCTCTTCCTTTTTTCCTATCTTTGAATGAATGCCTATTAGAGTGGATGTGTGAGTAAATGGTAGATAAAATACCCTGTACCCCCTAGTCAGGTGGGTTTGTAAGGGCATGTGATGTTAAAACCCTGACTGTCATAATGTGGATAAATGTTGTATGAACCTAAAAAAAAAAAAAAAAAAAAAAAAAAAAAAAAAAAAAATTATTTCAAAGCACTATCTTTAAAACATTATATGAGAAGCATTTTTATGATCTGTCAATTTTAACACGTAGGTCAATTTTTAGGTCACCTGTGTAAACTCAGGTGGCCTATTGCAATTGGTCTGCGTCTGCCGTCGTCCATTATCAATTTATTCGCAGAAACCACAGGGCCAATCTTGACCAAATTTGGCATGTAGCATCTGTAGGTGAAGGAGATCGGAAATTGTAAATTTCATGACCACCCACCCTAAGGGGCATTACTTTGGGGGGACTGTAAAATTGATATACATGTATTTCTTTAAAAATCTTCTTTACTCCTGGGCATCTAGTAGAGAAAGTGAGTATATACATCTGTAGTAATAATGAGCAAGGGATCTTTTACCACAATTGTAAATTTCATGATTCCCGGGGTAGGGGTTCTAACCTCAGGGTGGGGCCAAACTTACTATATAGTGTTTATGTGTAAACACTTAAATAACATATCCTTTAGTGCTATTGAAACTAAATGGATATTTAGAAAGAGCAGGCAGTCATTTACTAAAAATGTAAATTTGATGATCCCAGGGGTAGGGATTTTGGCATTAGGGTAGGTCCAAAATGGTCAGTTATTAAATGTGTGAACAATAGAAATTTTTAACTTCTTCTTGGTAACTATCATTCCAATTCTTTTCAAATTTAGTATGAAACATATTTGGAACAAGGGAGACATCAATTGTAAATTTCATGACTCCTACACTCCTAATGCTCGAGGGGCGGAGCAAAAATTGCCTAAAATTGCCCAATTTTCAAAAATATTCTTCTCAAGAATCGCACACGTGTAAGAAAAACCAAATACATAGTGATGTAGTGGCAGGAAGGCTTCTACAAAAACTAAATTTCATGATCCCCAGGATAAGGGTTCTGACCCCAGTGCGGGGCCAAACTTACTATATAGATTTTATGTGTAAAACACTTAAATAACATCTCCTTCAGTGTTATTGATACTAAATTGAAACTAAACGGATATTTAGAAAGAACAGGTAGTCCTTTACCAAAATTGTGACTTTGATGATCTCAGGGGTAGGGGTTTTGATATTAGGGTGGGGCCAAACTTAGTATATAGTATTTATGTGTAAGTTTGCTGATACTATAAAAAATCTGAATGCATACTAAGGAATGGCAGATAATGATGTACAAAACCTGGTGTATTTCACAACCCAGGGTTTTGACTCTAGGATGGGTCCGAATTAGTCACATCTTTTAATGTTAATACACCTATCATATTATGTAAAACCTTTCATCAGTTTATGCACTTTTGAGGACATTGAAGATTTAAGAACACGTCTTGTTCTATACTGTAGCTTAACATTAGAATTTAGCTTAGATATTCAGAACAGGATATTTTTTCTAGATTTCATAGCCATTGGGAGTAGTGATACTTTTTCACTAGTACTCAGGTAACCGATAAGGCCTGTGGGCCTCTTGTTTTATCATAATTTTACTTTTTATCGATGAAAATTTATTTATTGATTTGATTTAATGCTAGAATAATATAATCTTTATTCATTCCTCTAAACATTATAGGATTAAACATTCTTTTTGAAGAATTTATCGATGTGTAAACTCCGGCCATTTTACTCACAAACTGAATAAAAGTGCGAAGCACTTTTATGTCAAGTTTGTGAGTAAAATGGCCGGAGTTTACACATCGATAAATTCTTCAAAAAGAATGTTTGATTCTTATAATTCCAATTCAATCACTTCATTAACAATTGCAAAAATTTGAATAGTTTCCCCGCACTATGTTGTTTGTTTTCAGGCGTGTATGAATACATCGCGTTTTCGGATTTATTGATGTGTAAACTCTTGTTCAGCTTTATTTTTGTCCAATCAAAACAATTGTAATAAACAAGATTGGAATTATTGTAAAATAATATCATTTTGAAGTTGTTATAAGGTGGCTCACTACATCCTGATATAGGTTCTCAAATCAGTACGAAATGATTTAATCGTGAAAGATATGATGATATATATAATAAGTATGTATGTCAAAAAGGCAGAAAATATACAAATTCTGAAAACAATCATGATTTTCACAAACAAAATTTCAGCACATATGAAGAAAGACTTGCGGATTTAAAATCGAGGTCTGCAGTTTACCAGTGCTTTAACCACTGAGCTACATTTCGTACGATGATAGACAAACAAATCGATCGATATAAATAATTCCACAAAACATTTCAATCACATTTAAATCACCATCTTGTGACGTACTGTCATAAAGAGTATAAGCTTTAGTGTAGTGAGCTACCTTAATGATACTTTCAAACAGTGGATTTTATGGCCTCGATGTATCATGCAGTTCTATAGAATTATGACAAAATTTTAAAGTAACACGGCCGAAAAACGTTTACCGAATTTTTTATTACCCGTCTACACATTCCCGTAAAGCTTCTCCCCCAGTCCGTGTTATATATAATACATGTAGGTCCTCAGTACCCATTACCTGTCGTGAGAGGCGACTAAATGGGGCGATCCTTCGGATGAGACTGCAAAAGCCTAAGCCTCGTGTCACAGCAGGTGTGCATTGCACGATAAAGATCCTTCCCTGCTCGAAGGTCATCCTTCCCTGCTTGAAGGTCGTAACTGTCGAGCAATACCAACAGACAGAAACAACTCTCCAGTCTTTAAATATTGGTTAGGACTGTGCCATGTATTGTGTATTTCGTGATGTAGCGTTCGCAAAATAACTAACGACCTCTAGATAGATACGTGGCGATCGTCCGAAGAAAAAATAACTATAACAGAGAACCCCCAGATAACGCGGTGTTCACCAGGTGAATAAGTGACTGTCGACAAATAATTGTCAAGAAAAACAATTAAAATGTCTTTCTGAATTACCGAATCTAAATGAACTGGATTAGTTTTAACTCAATGTTAATAACATTAAGGAAAGAAATGTGCATACCTGTAGCTGTTTTCAAACACCTTTACAATACTTTAATTTTCATGAAAATAGATTTTTTTCTTCTAAGTATGTGTAACAGGCTGTTTTAGGTTTAATGAATGATGGGTAATCATGCTGTATGATTTGTTTTTGTAACTATTACATATACCGGTAGATAAATACTTGTAGATACTTTAGATAAATCGGTGATTGGCCTTGATTTCTTGTTGCTACCCACCCTTTTTTGTGGGCAGGCAATGTTTTATGGTAGTCTTTTTACATATGTGTATGCAATAGGGGGTCATCTTGTTAGACCCCCTATCGGATGTTTTTATTTTGTGTATATATGTTCTCTTTCTCAATGTTAATTTTATAGATGTATGTAACAGGGGGTCATCAAGTCATTTGCAGCATATGATCTTAATTTTTACTTGGTTTTAATGACCCCCTGTACTGTATATACTTTTCGTCATTTACTAAATAAATGACATTTTCTATTCTCAAACTTGTTCTGTGTTGCCTGCTTTGAGCAAAAAAACGAGTGCAGTCCACTTGGCTAGTGCTTTTGAGCTAAGGATCATAAATACATGTACTTGTAAATACTTTAGATAAATACTTGTAGATACTTTAGATCGAACTAGATGCTATTTTGATTCAACGATTTCAAATTGATGATACATGTAGAACTACTCTTTCTATGATTTTATTTACACATTATGATAGTGCAAGAAAGTTGTATACAAGTGAATAGAGACGCGAGTTTTCATTGAACGACAATAAAATAATAATCAGATCTCTCAATTTTGAAATTCCCATTTTTGGTGCGATGTTGCAGACAGCACATTCACATAATTAAATATAATATCTATTTTTCCAAAGTTGTTGAATATCAGCCAATTGGAATACATTGACTTATTTGATCATGTAATAAATAAGAATGTTACCTAATCTTAATTTGGTAAACGAAAAGCTAATATACTTCCCAGAATACAATGACAGAACAATTCAAATCTAGGATACAACCTCTTTGATATTCCTTGTACAAATATTACTGATACATATTAGTCTATTCTGGGGAAGTGAAGCTATTTCTTACGATACGATTCTTTTTTTTTTCCGTTCATAAATTCACACTTGAAACTTTGTACAATAATTCTAATATTTAATTAATAATACCACGTCTATTTTTATTATGTATGTTATATGTCATCTACATGATTACTGTAGTTGCTGTATTTATTCTTCTAAGTTGCCAGAACTTGTTCAAGTCTGTATACATGTGCGATAACAAATATTCAAATAATCCTGTCAAATAGGATAATCTATATTGTTCATATATGTATATATTGTATAAAGATAACAAAATATCAACGTGAACGTGTGCATGAAGAAATATCTTATACAATATACCATGCCGGCATTCGTCTGCCACTCACTCATTCATCATTCCTTACATAACGAATGATCAACGAGTGGCGGGAGCAGGGACAAAATGCCGGCATATGTTGATACACGTGAAATAGATGTATACACTTCGAGATGGTTTGTTCACATTCGTATGAAAGGTAGTCACGTCGGACAAAACACATCTACATGTACTTACATCTAAATATACATATTACTGATATCTATACCAACAAGATGTGTTTGTGAAACACAAATGCCCCCGATAATGGCCAATTCTAAAGATGGCCAATGTCACAAAGACAAATAGCTTGGTACCAGTAGAAAGATCATGTCACAAGAAATGCTCATGTGAAATATCAAAGCTCTAAAATAAAACCATTTAGAAGTTATGACGAATGTCAATTTTTTAAAAAGTAGGTCAAACTCCAAGGTCAAGGTGACAGGATCAAAGAGTTTGGTACCAACGGAAAGATCGTGTCACAAGGAATACTCGTGTGAAATATCAAAGCTCTAGCTCCTACTGTTCAAAAGTTATTAGGAAGGTTAAAGCTTCAGACAGGATGACAGAATTACAGAATGACAGACAGGACAAAAACAATATGCCCCCCACCCCCCCCCCCCCCCCCACCCCCGATCTTTGATCTCGGGGGCATAAAAATAAAAAAAACCTGTAATATATTCATAATTAATGTACTTAAACAATTCTGACTTTTGTCGGAAATGTCCATATATATATATGTATGCTTTGAAATGTGAGTAGGTTTGAAACTGCTTTGAAAATGACATTTATCATTGTTATCAATAAATATTCATGAAGGAAAGTAAAATTCATTTCTGAAAGTTTAAGACTGTTTAAATTCAATCAATACATACATCACGATGAATTTGAAAAATAACTTTTGTATGTGTTTATTACGGAAGTCGATAGGTGCCAGGGTATATAATTAATATTTATTTAACTGGCGGCCGCCACTTAATCTATGTGGCGGCCGCCACTTAATTTAACTGGCGACCGCCACTTATTAACTGGCGGTCGCCACTCAATTTAAATCATTTATATGGTTGTCACCAGTTATTCAACCTCTCTCTCTTTCTCTATCTCTCTCTCAAAATGAAAGGGGTGCAATCCCTCCCCAATGCTTAGTAATATGTATGTGATATATAAATACATGTATGTGTGTGTACACACACACACACACACACACACACACACACACACACATATATATATATATATATATATATATATATATATATATATATATATATATATACACACACAATTAAGAGCATTAAATCATTGTTTTTCGATTCTACTGTTAAATACGTAGAACCACGGGGCTGACCCTCCATTTTTTTGACAACACTCAATTTCTATTATTTTCACATGCAAACTAAATTATTTTCACATGTGAAATAAGATTAATTGGCGGATTGGCCCCCACCCCACTCTTTTGGTGGTAGTAACGAATGATAAAAATGTAATAATGAATTAACTGATCAATTGAAGGATGAACGGAACCCCCTCCCTCCAATTTAGGAGTACGAAGTTTGGACAAAAGAGACATTTTAGGTTCCTTTTCTGCTTGTCAATAATTGTAGAAGACAATTTCTCCTCCGACTGTCCCTATACAGTTTGAAAAACGATGCTGCGTGTTTGCGTACTATTCTAAATCTTTCCAAAATAATCACTCAGCGATACGAATTACATTGTTTTTGCAATTGGCAGCCACCATGTATAAATTAAGTGGCGGCCGCCAGTTAATTTATATGGCGGCCGCGAGATAATAACTGGCGGCCGCCAGATAATAAGTGGCAGCCGCCAGTTAAATAAATATTAATTCTATACCCTGGCACCTATCGGTTTCCGTAGTTTATAAAGTAGGTCCTAGTATATTCAATCATTGTTTTCATAGTATCATCTCACATTTCACACGCAATGCAAAATGATTGGTCATGGAATTCAAATCTATGAAATAGCAATAGATATTCTTGCAAATGAAAGGTGAAGACAACGATCAGTGACCAATCCCACAACTCCTATTAGCAATACAAAATAGATAATTGGGCAGACACACCAGAGTTGGGCTCAGGTACCGAGGAGGAGCAAGCATCCCCTGTCGACCGGTCACACCCACCGTGAGCCCTATATTCTGATCAGGTAAACGGAATTATTTATATTGAGATATGATACACATTCAGGATTTATTTTCTGAATTTAACTACTATGCTTTGCAATTGTAAACATGAAGTTTCAGTAAGACTTATATATCTATACTTATAAATGAACAATCCCGAGACGCTGCTCCAGAGTTACTGCTAGCACCTTTAATATTGTATTATATGTAAGGTGAAGTCCGTAAGCTACATGCTTACTTTCGTTTTCGATCAACTATCCTGGAATAGCAAAAATGAGAGTACAGTGGCGGATACGCTTTGGCGGATCGAAGCCAGTTTACTTTTTCATTGACAATTTAATTAAGGTGATACGATATCGGATATGACGTAAATCCGTTGTCTATCGATGCTTTGTTTTGATCTTACAAAAGAATTAAGTTTTGTTAATTGTTGAGTAAATAAAATACGCATGTCCATGATTTTAGTCTTGATTCAGCCTTGTGGAAATTTCCAGAACAAAGCTCCAGAATGAGGCAACGCTTAGGTCGCACATTCTTGGGCCTTTCTGGCAAGCTGAGAAGTTGATTTCCAACATGATCAGCATAAAATTGTGTAGGTGTTAAGTGACAGTTATACATGTATTTATAATTGCAGGACCACAATGTAAACTAGTCATTTGTACTAATTGTGCTATCCTGTCTAAATAAAAAAAGAATTTACTAGGCCCATATTTATCATTTTATGAGGGTTTATGATTATATTACTTAAAGACCTCTCATTCAATGAAGGACACACACCCCGAGACACCAACGATACGACACATCGGTGATTTTTAAATACACATGTACAATATTTATCTGATATTTTCAATGTTATTTTCCCCGTGTATATTGAAGTCACTTTTTCGACTTTTTGTAATGATTTATCAACAATTACTGATGTGTAGAAACACATGGATAAACGCAAGATTTCAAGTTTTTATTTTGGTTGAACTTGTTTTGTGATAACACAGATCTTGAAAGTAAGCAATAAGTCGAAAAATGTCCAATATGTCAGATATCGAATGGTACGGGATTAGTAATGTTCTAGGAAAGCGCCTTATAACTTTAACGTTTAAAACAATTTACCGAAATTAGGCTGTACACTCCCTGACAATGTCCAAGAAATCAGGCCACTGTTTACAATATTTCCTCTTTCTGTTTGTCATTATGTTTTCGATTATTGCGTTTGACGAGAAAAAACGACATGTATTCATAATTTTGCCCTTAAATTGTCGCACTGGACAAAAACTACCATTATAAACACATTCGCAATACTGAGTTTCAAATATTGAAATTATGAACGACAGTTCATTTTGATTTGGTCAACTACTCGGCGTGACGGATTAAAATTGCATTCGTAAAATCATTATCTAATTCTCAATCATTTATGTTTCAGGAGGAATAGTTAATTTGGAGCTCCAAGTGACTTCCTAATGATAAAGTTTTATTTATTGTATATAATACAATATTTATAAATATAAACATAACCAATGCACGCAATTATTCAAAAATGTTCTTAAATTTATTTGAATTAAAGATATCGTTCATTCAATTCATGTGCTCAACAATTCAAATACGCATTTAAAAAGATGCAATATTATTTAATTGTGATTTACAGCGCTTGCGTGGGGTTTCATCTAGTATATATAGAGAGGGGGAGAGAACGTTGATAGATAATATATAAATGCACGTACATGCAATGATTAAAGAAAACAAATTAGGTACTCAGCCGAAAGTGAAGGGACTCGATAGAAATGCTAAGTGGGCAAGAAAACGTTTAGTTTGTGCTAATCTAATTCAACTCTACGTTTTATTATTGGTAAGTAGTCTTGCTGAATAACAGATTAGCCATGATTCCAGTAAATATTCTTTTGACAACAGCCATAATTCTGTGGTTAAGGTTTTCTGTCATTAGTATAGGCAATACATCTGTACTTTTGTCCGGCTGTCGAAATGTAAATGTTGAGGTTTAGGTTGAATATCATAGATGACCTTCCTGTGACACAAAAACAAACGAAGAAACAAAGAAAACTTGGTCACAACATGCGATATTGTACAGTAATCACGGGGAAAAATGGCAAACTGATATTTTCATAATAGACATACATATTATGTACGAACTATAGTCTCGGCTGTAGTCCTGCCTTCACTGCAGGGACCACGGTATCAACAACTTGAATCTACATTATATATCAACAAAATGTATCCCTCTGCGTGGTTATTGAGAGAGATTTTCAAAAGAATTCCTCATCAAGTGACGAATCTAAGAGGGTGGTTACGGGAGTTATAACCTCCCTTATATGTAGGTTGAACAGGAAATGGTACAAACTTGAGCCCCCCCCCCCCCTTCCTTTGAAAACTTTCAGGATCCGTAAAATTTCAACCCCCCCCCCCCAGTACAGAACAAACGTGAATATACGTTACAAATGGTTGATTGCATATTGAACTGACAACGAGGGTCCATTTGAGAAGAATAATTAACAAAAAATCCATACTTTAAAACTTTTCGAACCCCAGCTGAGGTTCTATCCTGACGCTAGAGGCAATGGTTAGAAATCGTGTACATTATATTAGGATATTTTGTTCGTGTTTATGAATTTAACATATTGTACCCTTGAGGTTCAAGAGAAGACTCTTAAAGCTTTATGGTCCGATGTTTACCTGCTATTTTTGTTCAAAGTGTACAGAATTACTATAATTCACTTGTATTTAGTGTTTAGAATTATTAACTTTCTATTAATTACATGCTTAAAAAACATTTGCATGTTAAAAAAAAAAAAAAAAAAAAAAGCACCGAGAAGATTATTTAAAAATTAAATATAGTTAGAACCCTTAAATGTATTTGCAGTTCATGGTGGAAACTCCTGTGCATGCATATAATGTTTGATTCAAATAGTGAAGCATGGAGTCCAATATATACATGTAGATGAATCATATCCTGTAAATTCTGCTATCTCAACTATTTTCTCCTTTCGTTATCCAAACGTATGGTCTGTTCTTTTAGGACAGGTGTCATCTCTCGCTGATTCAAAGCCATGTCTGGCCATAAGTCTATATATAGCCCGACAGGCTTGAGGGGAATCCCAACATGATGTATATACTTAGCCGAGAACTGGGGTGGCAATATTAGTTACACAGTTAGTTAGTGACCTGATACGGAAAAATACATGGTGTGAAAAGAAAACCCGTATCGGGCGAGGTGAAGCTGAGCCCGATACGGGTTTTCTTTTCACACCATGTATTTTTCCGTGTCAGGTCACTAACTAACTGTGTAACGAATTTATCACATCGAAGACCTCTAACTGTGTATATGTGGGGGTCTATATCATACAACTTAGTCAAATGTCCTTCCTTTTGACACGGCTGCAAGTCGAACCCGACGATAAATAAAATTACTCGCCCAATACGGATTTTACTCGCATGATACGGTTTTTTTCACGGCGTCATGTGACCAAGATCTGACCAGTTAGATTTCAACAATTTTGTCTGAGGCGTGATAATGCTTGTTATTGAGCTACAGTGTTCTAAACTTTACCTTTGTGCACTTAAAATTTATTCAATTAAACTGATTTGTTTGTTGGTGTCAACACAATATAAGCAACATAAACCAATCATTACATGAAATGTATACATGTACTTAATCATGTCTTCTAACACTACAGATAAAAAAAAGTTTAATACTAGTAACGGAAATAAATAATGACCTTTTTGCACTTGATATACGAAAAATTTCATGATATCAAATTTTAGAGTTTAAAAAGACATATTAGGAGTACACTCTAAAAACAATGTTTAGGTTTGGAACACTTTTTAAACGTGTTTAGGTCTAAACGTGTTTAGGATTGTGCTTATATCCTAAACGCGAAGTGTAATAAACATGTTCTACCCTAAACATGTTCAGACTGAGAACATGTTTAGCTATGCAAAAATACAGTATCTAAACACAAAATAACATGCTAAACACTTGCTAAACACATTCCTAAACGTCTAAACACAATCCTAAACGTCTATGCGTTTAGGTTTTGAACATGATAAGCTTAGTAACATTGTTGACATTAGTTTTACAGTCTTCATGTAGAATATTCCTGTCTTCTGTAAATGAAATTCGAATTGCAGAAAAAATTGCATGTCAGAATTGCCATACTTCAAACTGCTATAGTGTACCAGGTCCCGATAGTGACCATAGTGTACATCATACGCCGTCTTGCAAGTATACACTGTCGAGGTCGATATCCAAAATTGATGGAACCATTAGAAGAGCCGTCTATGGGCTTCAACCCTTTCCTGTTGGAAATGAGCAGAGTTTAGGAGTATCCAGAAAATTTTATCTGGAATTCCATTTCAACTTGAACAGGTCTGGACACATACATATTGAATTTTAAAAAATAGTGTAATTCATTGTCTCTGGTATTAGACGTGCCTTTAGTGTTAATTTAAACCAATGCATCACTCTTACTTTGCATTGGAACAAAATTCATTTAAATCTTGTGAAAGAGAACATCAGTTGCAATTGATGCCCCCCCCCCTTTTTTTTAATTCAACATGTGACAGTGCCTGTTATGCGAAAACTAGCATATCAAAGACAAAAAAATTGTTGAAGTTGTACTTGCCGGGTGATATTTAACCATGTATAGTTTACTTCTTATATGTGCATAAGTGATTTTTAATGGTTTTGTCTTTAACATGTATCGCGGAAATGTCAACCGTGTTGTTTCGGCAATTAGAATATAGAAATAGACTTGCAATGTAATTTGAGAAGAACCGCCCAAACCCGTGTAGTGATTTTGGGGGGTGGATTTTTAGTATTTCTGGTCGGGCTCGGAGTCCTCTGAGCCTGCACGTGATTTTCTCTCTCTCTTACCCGCGAACTCTCGGCAATCGGACGTGTTTTAGAAAGTGCAGCAGTGTAGTTATTGTATTTGTTAACCCCTTGCAAGTTGTTCTGTGTATTTGTGAATATATCTGTTTATAAGTGTTTTCCGGTGTTCTTTGTGTGTAGGAAATCACTTTACCCGCATTGTTCGATTTGAAACATCATGGATCCCATAGACACAGTTTGTAATGCAAGGGATATTCTTGCTAGATTTTGCAATGTTATTCTCCTATAATAGAAGAGAAAGCTACTATTTAAGACTCTTTAATGCTGTGGATTGAGTTTTAAATAGAAGGTTAGCAAATCATTTTGTAATTGAGACAAAGTCAAAACCTAAATACAAGGAGAACTAAACATGTTCAAAACCTAAACACAAAAGAGGTAAACGTGTTCAAAACCTAAACACAATAAGGGTAAACATGTTCAAAACCTAAACATAATAAGGGTTAAACATGTTCTACACCTAAACATTAAAAGAATTAAACATGTTCAAAACCTAAACACATTGGATTAAACATGTTTAAAACCTAAACACAGAAAGTGTTAAACATGTTTAGATTTAGAACGCGTTCAAAACTGTACACAAGAAATGTGTTTAACTTTGTGTTTAGGATCTAAACACCATTTTTAGAGTGTAGAGTCAATTTTTTAATTTCACATAATTTTCAAGGTTTGTCTCAACATTTAAAATGGAACTAAAAACAGTGGGGGTTGGAAACCAAATTTTTTAATTAATATTGGCGAAAATTTTGAATTTTTGTACCAAATTTCGAGTAAATTAATTGAAACTTTTTCAAGAGTCGGTGTTCTATTTGGAAAATATAACAACCAAATTAATAAATTACAACATTTGATCTAGTTCCATGTCTCAACTACGTGCATCATAAATTATAAAACTGAAATACTACATGTACACGTATAGGAGTATAAAAATATAAGATACACCGTATTTAGATGAATCAGAAACTATAATATCACGCAGATTTACAAGTTTTTGATTAACCAATCCTTCCGCCACATAATATATAGTCCCTGTAAAATCATTTCAAAATTTGAATGGACACAATTTTTTTTTCAATTGGATAGGGTTCAGTAATAGATGTGTAATATGTTTGCACCAATGGGATCAGTATTGGACCAGTAAATACTTAGTTGTAGCATCCTGCGCAGTTGTGCTCAAAAGCTCAGGAGCTAACTTCCTTATGGTTTGAAAGAGCGTAAAACAACGAAGATATTTAGGAATTTACAACTTTACAAAGATAAGACCACCCATGACTCATTGGCTCTGGAAGTCTGGACTAGACTCGTAAATGTCACTTGATTTATCTTCTAAATATGTATTAGAAATGGCCGAGTGACTGTTGTTTAAAAACCAAATGATTCTGGTTGAAACAGGTGAAATAGCGCTCTTGAAAAGTCCAAACTGTAAACTTTAATAAGAAAGAATAACATTTGGTAAATTAACTTAGGGGCGGCTATATGGAATGTGTCAAACGTAACTATAGAATGTAACAGAAATGTTGACGTATATGGAAGAAGTTTTTCTTTTAAAATCTTGCGTAGTTCGGCAATAGAGATTTCAATCTTGTTGTCAACCATTATTGAAAGAAATCGAAGGACAATGACAACATCTGCCCGGCTGAAATGTTTGCGAGGTCCAATGTACATGTAACGTTTATTTATGTTATAACGTAATAGAAAAATATGAATAAAGTATACCCAGTATATTTTAGGCGATAAAAAATAGTACCATTTAAATAGTTTCATTTCCAATGTTTTTTGGTATCTGTACCAATTGTAATGATACCATTTCTTCATGAATACGATGCAGTTGTAAACAATGAGCGTATGAATCTTGATAAATATTGTACGTCTATTTTAACGGCTGGTAATCCGGCAGAAATGAAAGTAGAGAGTAAATATAAGAAATAAAATGCATTTTTTCAAATGAACTGCGATGCTTCACACTAGCATACCTTTAAGAAGAGCTACGTTACGCGCTTCGTGAAGTATGCCGGCGTAACGAGTCGCTGTTCATGCCTTCACGTATTTTCAAAAATGAAATTTCCTTTTTTTTAATTCGTTAAGTTGCCACACAACCACATTTGAAGTACACGTACGAGTGCGGATATCTATAAAGAGTAGCAAGATTTGACCGTTTGAGCCGCAAATATTTTTGCACTATTAGATGAGGCTTTGTACGGTGTTGTTAACTGCTGCTGAGGAAGTCAGAGGAAGGCTTTTTGCTGGACTGGTATATGGTTTCAAATTGCACAGAGAGAAAACGCACATGTTCACATACTTTATATCAGTGGAAAGAGGACAAAAGTGATTAAAAACTGGCGGGTTTTAGACATATGTCTAGTGTCCCAATAATAACACTAAACTTAATTGAATAAAGACCGAACTTCTGTTCTTTGTCATGTGTACAAATGTATCTGATGGTACAATTTTTCGCTCAAATTTCTGGTTAAAACACATACTCTAAAGCTGTGATCATATTCCTGATAGTATACTGGAAAATCATGTGTGTGAAAATACAATTCTCTTTTTTCCCCAACTCAACTGAAAAAGCAATTTTAAACAGTTTCTGCAATAAATTTAAATGAATTTGATTTTACAATTGACAAGATAAATCTTAGATTTGAGAAAGAGTACTGTTATACCATAAATCAATGTAGTGAAAGACTACTAGACATTAATATAATTAACATTTAAGAAACGATCGATCTCTTCATTAGGCCTATTTCGCATTTGGCCTAATATTTCTGCAGTCTTTGCTTCACGTACACTGTAACACTGACCTACAGAATATTCGAGGTAAAATAAAAGTCAAGCAATAAATCAAAAGTTGGTGACAATTTTATTTCGTGTCATTTATTAATCTCTGTTCTCACTCTGTGGTAAACTACAAAAAATAAAACACGAGTCATCCGTGGTTTCTGATGCATATCCTGCATCTCGTTGTGATGTGATTTTACGAGTTATATGTGAATGCATAACCCAGGTTTCTAACCACTTGTCAGGTGATGGGAATTAATGATCTAACATGGGCAGCCTTTCGCCGCTTACGTGCCTACTGGGAATGGGAGAACTACGGGGTTTTTATTTCACCGTTTTTTTTCCTGATTTGGTAGAACTCTTGCACTTTATGTCATGCTTTGATGAAATGGATCTCTTTCATCTATTGAATCAGGTCTTGGGGGTGTTTGGTTTGACCTTCCGGAAACTAGGGAAATTTTTCACTCGCATGCTGAAAGTTCGCATAACCTTAGGGATCTTAGTTTTACGTCCTAATGTTCGTGATTTCACATCTGCTGCCGGTATCCATTCGTTGTTGTCTTCCAAATTAAAACCTGTCCAAGGAAAGCAGATTTTTAAAATGAAAATAATGTCACCTTTTCTCACATCATTTACTTTACCTGTATGACATGTGCAATACATACAACTTATGTGATACCGATGTAAAAATATGAGGAATTAGGGACTCCGAGGTCCTACTTTAAACTTTAATACCTCTAAACTTATTTATTCATTATGTATGACAGATCATTCAATTTTTGTTCTGTCTAGCATTTAAAAAATCGCTCAAACTGAAACTATCAAATCACATTGTTTTTTACTTTACTATCTCCTGATTAATTTTGTTCTTACTGAGCACGAATTCAAATCTTTAGGAAATGGCATCAAAATGAAATTACTTTGATAAAATGAAAAATAACAATAAGGATGAATTTAAAGTCTATGGTATAATGTAATATATGTTCCACATCTGCTTCATATTTAGATATTTTTTTCTGAACAAAGACGTTACCGCAAAATTTATGACTCAACTCAACTTTATGATGACTCCATCTTATCCATCGTCAACTTCCCATATTTATGTAGCAATATTCCAGTATCACCTCCATATGGTGTTTCTGTCTCTCAACTTATTCGATATACGAGAACATGTTCTGCATATGATCAATCTTTTAAATCAAGGCAGGCTACTGACAAATAAGTTGATGTTGCAGTTTAAAGTCAACATTTAGTCAACTCTATGGTCGTTATAATGATCGTATTTGCAAATGAAACCTGTCATTAGGTCAAGTGCTGTCTGACGTGTTTCGTATCAATTGTTAAGTTGTTAATACCTATTTTGACTATGGATTGTTATACCCCCCGAACGAAGTTCAGGGGGGTATATAGGAATCACTCTGTCTGTCCGTCTGTCTCCAGATTCGTGTCCGGGCTATAACTTCTTTGTTCTTTGACATAGGCATACCATATTTGGCACACAGGTGGATCACCATGAGACGATGTGTCAAGTACCTTCATGACCTCCATATGACCTTGACCTCAAGGTCAAAATTAAAGGGTTTTTTTTACAATGGATTCGTGTCCGGGCCATAACTTCTTTGTTCTTTGACATAGGCATACCGTATTTGACACATGAGTGTATCACCATGAGACGATGTGTCGTGTACCTTCATGACCTCCATTTGACCTTGACCTCAAGGTCAAAATTAAAGGTTTTTACAATGTATTCGTGTCAGGGTCATGCCTTCTTTGTTCCTTGACATAGGCATACCATATTTGACACATGAGTGTATCACCATGAGACGATGTGTCGGGTACTTTCATGACCTCTATATGACCTTGAACTTTGACCTCAAGGTCAAAATTGATTATAGGGTTTTGACATAGTCATACCATAAGACATGGGTGTATCAACATGAGACTATGTGTCATGTACATTCATGACCTCTTTATGACCTTGACCTTTGATCTCAAGTTCAAAATTATAGGTTTATACCATAGATTTGTGTTCAGACTATATCTTCCATTTTCTTCTACAAAGGCATACCATATTTATACACTCAAGAAAGAGGTAATTTATACCTATTAACAACACCCTTTGGGAGATTGGGGTAAGCGGAGGGTATTCTTAGTGAGCATTTCTCACAGTACCTCTTGTTCAGTTTACCTCACCATAATATAGAACTCACGGCATGTATGACCGGTCAACTAGGGATGCTTGCTTTTCCTAGGCACACTCTGATATTTCCAGGGGTTCGTGTTTGCCCTACTCTATATTTTGTAATATTTAGAGGATTTATGAGATTGATCACTGTTCATTATCTTCACCTTTTTCATCATTAGCATTCATTATACCTCTACTGAGTTTTCACTACATTGTATATAAATGTAAATCTCGCTACATTGTATATAAATGTAAATCTCGCTACATTGTATATAAATGTAAATCTCACTACATTGTATATAAATGTAAATCTCACTACATTGTATATAAATGTAAATCTCACTACACTGTGTATAAGTGTAAATCTCACTACATTGTGTATAAATGTAAATTGACAGATTTTGTTGATTCCCTGTAGACCACCTAAACTAACCAATTCCCTGCAAAAACGAGCGTCAGTTCGATGAACTCACAAACACCTATTCGGAACACTTAGCAGTTTATCTATATCTTGTGCAAAGTTCTGATGTCTTTCGAATGGAGTCATTAATATTCGTTCTACAATGGAATTGGCCCATGCAGGAGCAGTCCTACATCACATTTTAAAAGTAGATTTAATTGTTATGATTTTATTTCCCACTCGGTATTGTTGTCGTTTTGTACAGCACAATATAAGGCTGGGTAAGTAAAATAAGACCTCGACTTCCATGTTGTATAATGGAGTACGGATATGTTTTAAATCATATAAGTTAAAATTGATGGTTAAAGTGTATTATTGAGGGAGTCCGCAAGATTCCAGTACCCTGAAAGCAAGCATATTTCCCTCAGCCTCGCCTCAGGAAATAGGCTTGGGGAACTTTAATCTTGCTGATTCTCTCATTGATATTCATTAATGTTAGTCAGGTAAATTACATTTCCAACAAGGAAAACTTACTTAATTATGATCTTGAGACTGGCAATATTTTGATCAAAATTGTTACCTTATTGTTTCTACATTTTTACAATTGGCACGACAGTTCTACATTGTTCTATAGCTAGTTCTGCAATACTATTTAATCGAGTTTTATTAGCATATCCATTCCATCTACAACATAGTTCTATGGTCAATTATGTAATGCAGTCTTTATCAAGTCTAGACTCCCTGTCGGGAAAAGTGGACAGAAGGCACAGTGCATGACAAAGTGGACGCGTTTATTGCATAACAAACGTTATCAGTGATCACAGGAGTTACATTGTATTGTACGTCATGGAACAAGCATCATAAGACAAACGACTGAATTCTAGAAACTGGCTTTCAAACCTGCATGAATAAAATAATATATTTGAATTTCCGCTGATAATATCACTCTGATATGGGTACCCACTTCCGCCCCTACCTGCGGTTGAACTCACGACCTGTGGAAACAAGTGTTACCAGCGCGCTAGACCGCTCCAGTTTAGGTAAGTCTAAAAACTCGCTTTCGATGGCGATGGAATTCTCGCCACGATTTCACACGCTACACGTCATTGAGAACAGTCATTTGACGCAAATTTAAGAGGATCATACAAGATAAACACTGCATTTGAAATATTTTATAAAGCACAAAGATTGCAATGAACTATTAAATGAATATATTTGCCTTAGTGAAGAAATAATTGGAAATTTTGCCGAGACGCAGAGGATTATGGATAGAATGTTCCATCGTCATCGAAAGCTTGCTTACATGGTCGAGCGGTCAACTCGAGGCAGGGGCAGAGTGGGTATCCTTATAATATTCAATTTCTCTGTGCTATCTATCTGTCTCTCTACCTATCTATATCGCAATATGAATTTATGTGAAGTTTGATTACTAATGGAAGAACTATAATGGATGAAATAAACTTGTCCCTGAAATATCTATTTGTTTATGATTTGTCACGTAAGATTTTTCTGCTCTTATATCCATTCGTAGTTAAGATAACCCCTCTGGAGAGTTGTTCCTTGATACTAATGATTATTGACGTGTTCTGTGTATTGCTTGATAAAAATAATGCCTGTTGACGTGTGCGGTACATTGCTTACCATTTTTGAGAATTTTGTCCACCATTCTGATACAGTGGCTGTGACTACTGTTAGCCACAAACTGGAGAGCGCTTTGCCCCAGCCCATCCACAGCGTTGACGTTGCATCCCTTCTTTATCAGATATTCTGCAATCTCAAATCGTCCCTCCTCTAGCGCTAACAACAGCGGGGTCTTTCCGGAGCTATCCGTGCAATCTATGTTTGCTCCTAAAGAAATTTTCATTCATTTAGATTTGTACATTAGATTTCAGACAGGCTCTTTCAGGCAGCTACTAAAATTCTTTGATCGACATATCGTTATATATTCACAAACAACAATACTACATGTACGTTAACAATGCTTTAGGAATATGTGTACATGTATATAGTTTTAAAACGGTTTAGCAAGTAATGTAGAATGATATGCATGTTCTCAGCAAGGCTAAATACACGCAGCAAAAGAATTTCATACTTCATTGAAAGTGAGAACATGGTTAAGAAATAGAGAAGACACGCCACTTCACGTGTTAACATATAGGCGTTGGCATCGTTAACACGTGCAGGTGCATGAAATATCTATTTTTCAACAATTTGTTTCCACAGGCGTTGGACCGGTCGCGGTAGCTCAGTGGCAGAGTGTTTGCTTCGTAACCGGAAGGTCGTGAGTTCGAGTCCCGCTCATGCCATGCCCGTGTCAAACCTAGGACGTAAATATAGGTAGTGATTGCTCTTTCGTCAAACGCTCGGCCGTTAGAAGTGAGAATTACGGGTCTTTTGGATGTGACCTTCAAAAACAGAGGTAGCGGCAGGCGTTAACACCCTAAAGAACCTTCACTGCTACAGCCCTGAGTGCTAAAGCATAGGTCTAAATTTGTGGTACTTCATCTACAGCTGGTGACGTCTCAATATGAATGGAAAAAAATGTCGATGAGACAAAAATCAATCAACCAACCATAGGGGCTGGAACGATAAAAGTGGTCTGAGACCTTACGTTTACATACATGGGTGGGTTATTCCCCCTGGGACGTTAAACAACAAACAAAACTACAGCAACTAACTTTATGAGAGCAAAGTCTCCCTATCTAGTCAAGTATTATGCATTGATCATCACTCTCTGCTGTTACTCAAAATAAAAAAGCTTATGACAAATCTTACATAGTATGACAAGATCAATTATCATTGACTCACCTGATTTCACAAGACTCTTTACAAATTCTAGATCATTCAGTTCTACAGCAATCAGTAATGGTGTCCGAAGATCATGGCTTAGAATGTTAATGTTGCAGGTCTCTGAAATTGCAAAATTTCCAAGGTTGGTGTCACACAGCATTACATTTCCTTCCACAATCTGCGGTCTATGTCCGCAAATACGACATAAACTGATATTTCTTTCATTTAAAACTCCCGTGGAGAACCGGGTTAGAATAGGTCTTCAGTACCCCTTGCTTGTCGTAAAAACCGAGGTCCTGTGTCACAGCAGGTGTGGCACAATAAAGATCCCTCCCTGCTCAAAGGCCATAAGCGCCGAGCATAGACCTAAATTTTGCGGCCCTTTACCGGCAATGGTGACGTCTCCATGTGAGTGAAATATTCTTAATATACATCAATCATTACATAAAACAGACAAATAAATCTGTGAAATGCAAAACTTCTATGAACAAAATAACAAAAGCAGTAGCCATTCATTAAGTTTTGTACAAAAGCTGTGCTTCACTAATTCTCATCTTGCATTTCACGTGTAGCAAATCCAACATTAACATAATGGTAAATATCTTCATTTGCTTACCAAAAGACAAAAGAATATCCAACATTTCATCATCTCCATTGATGATGGGAAGGAAAAGAAGTGGATTTCCTTCCTCGTCGTATATATTTGGATCCGCACCAGACTTCAATTGTTTTTTCACTGTGCTGTAATTACCATTGTTAACAAACATCACAAAATCTTTTTCGGAAAAATTTTTGACTTCCATGTTTCTCGGTGTGGATGAAACCCTTCCTAGAGAACTTGGAGCCCTTTATTTCAGTAGGACCGATACCGACAAGCAGAAGAACTAGATTGACATGAAGGTGAATCATAACGTATTATATACATAACGTGGCCAGTAAAACATACTGAATGCAATAAGGTGCGATGGTTCCGCATTGTGATTTGTCCTAGCCCCTAAAGGTGGCGCCTTTGACAGCAATATTGATATTTTACGAGTTCCAATTATATTTACATCTTATATCCTCTTTCATTGAGAAATGTATCATTTTCCAAACATCAAAAGGATTAGTATAAAATAATATTTATGTATCTTTGAAATAATATGATGCTCTACACAATGAATTACAGTTAAAATACAAGCGTTACATCACTTATTGGCGGAGAAATGTTCATTACCGTGGAGTTTAGTATAAGATTCCCAATTTCGAACAAACATACCCGGCGTCTTCATTGGCTTTATAATTCACTTTTAAAAAATCCATAGCTATGTTGGCAAGCTAAAATATCTGTCAGTGGCATTTTTAAGCTTTTAAATGACCCTAAATGCTTCCTGTTTGTTCATTTCTCTAAAAGATAAAGTTGCAATTAAAGAATTATGAAAAAAACACAAATACATCATACTCCGGTACATCATTATGCCTTCTTTTTCTTTAACAACCTGAAAGGGTTTTTGTTTTTTTAATGTTTCAAATGCAATATACCGGGTCGGGTTTTTTTTCAATATGCATTTGTTTTAACAGTATCAAACGAAGCCCAGCTTTTTTGGAGGAGTTATGAACACAAACCTTTTTCATTACAAAGAGTTTTGAGGTCGAATGCGACTCTAGGCGATCATGAGGCAGATGCGATGTCGACATAGCGAATAGTGAGGATAAAAGACACGAGATAGAGATATCATGGCAGTCTAGACAGGTGCATGTATTTCCTCTTTTCTTAGAAAATATTAGTTACATCTTCTTAATTAGTAGGTACATGTATGTGATACATGTAACTTAGACCACCTCACTTCAAGAAAATTTCCATAACTATGTTAGCATGCTAAAATATGTAGTAAACATTTAAAGTTAACTTTAGCAACTACCATGTACATGCAAAATCTTAAAACTAATAGGAAGAACTAACTTCAAAATATAGACACTGTAATTTACATATGTTCGTGTATTTTGTGGTTGTGCATGTATGTTTTAAATGTTATATAGTATCATGATAACATATTAATATATAATACTGAATTATACCCCACCCCCAATGAAAATGAAAGTAATAATTCTAGGGGGAAACAATCAGTTTCGTCTGATCAAGAAACATTATTTTTCTTGTCATTACAGTTTTGGGGAAAATTTGTTGACATAATTATGTGCAAAATCAAATGATAACAAATGGTAGTTACCTGTGCGTTTCTTGGCCGATCTATATCACCATGAACTGTTTGTTGGTCAGACTAGCTGATCACCACGAGAGAACGAAAACGATAAAAATGTTTACAAAAAGTATTTTATGTAATCTTTGTTTCGGTTAATAATGTATACAGTGATAACGATCATTGATTTATATTAGACTTACATGTGTGTGTGCATACATTGTACATGTATATTGCAAATCAAAAACCAAAATAGTCTGAATTGTTTTGATATGCATGTAATCATTCGTTCAATGATAGGTTTACTACCATAGCTATGTAAAATGTTTCAGTATATTATGGATAGTGATACACACGCCTTTACGATGGATGGCCTCGTCCAGGGCTTTGTACCGTCTACAGTTGAGGTCAACGCATTTTAAAAATATAGATACGATGCATAGGAATTGTTCCTTTATACCGTCTGTCATCGGTACACCAGAAATGCATATAGGTAGCATCAGTTGGAGTGGCAAGTGGTACGAATTTAAAAACAGCCAATTATGATAAAAATGATGGAGCATTTGATTAAGAAACGGTGGGTTCCGAAGGGTCTGAATTGAGACTTTGTGCTGGATTAACACATTCTATATACATAATAGACGATCCACTTTTTTCAACAAAGAATTAATGAATCGAGAAAACTAAAGAAACAATTCTGCCCTGACAATAGATATTCCGTAACAATTTCTGCACAGTATATAAAATTATCTTCAGTTGTTTGCATTAGGTGTCTATATTATAGAGACTATTTTCGTTTTAGCAGAAGATGTCTGTCAATCTGTTATTGATGAAAGAGGCAACCATGACTACATTATTCATATGAACTTTTAAAAAAAAAATGAAATAAAAGTAACTTTAACAAACACCTGCGGAGCGTGCATAAGATACATGCATATCATATGAAAACCAGAACGCCAAGGAAAGGTCCAGTATATCAAGATATACACTGTAAGGTTCACGGATGGTGTGACCGGTCGACATGGGATGCTTGCTCCTCCTAGGCACCTGATCCCACCTCTGGTGTGTCCAGGGTTCCGTGTTTGGCCAACTATCTATTTTGTATTGCTTATGGGATTTATGAGATTGATCATTATTCGTTACCTTCACCTTTTATATTCATGTTCCTGAGTTAAAAGTTTGTGATAAATGTTAAAAATCCTATTTAAAAAAAACTTTGAATGGAATAAGGTGAATATAACAAAGAGTGGTCAGTCTTATAAATCCTAGGAGAAATTGAGATTAAAACAAGTACGAACCCCTGGAAACACCAAAGGTGGAATGAGATGCCTAGTAGGAGGAAGTATTTCCTGTTGACAGCCACACCCGCTTTTTTCATGATCCAAGCAGTGAACGGAGTAATCTGTAGTCAAAATCAGTATAAAAAGAACGGCCTAACAATTGATATGAAACACGTTAGACAACATCCGACCTAATGACAGGTTGTACATGTATTTGCAAATAAGATCATCGTAACGACCACGTGCAGAATTTGCGACTTTAAACGAGACTGTTGAAACCCCTGTAACATCAACTTATCTGTCAGTAGCCTTGTCTTGGTTGAATAATTGATCATACCCAGAACATGCTCCCGCGTATAGAATCAGTTAAGAGAAATAAACACCCTCTGGACTCCCCCTTCATCGGAAGAACGAACATGATTATAAATTAGATGTAATCTGTGTGTTTAGCATTGTAATGATACCATTGTTGTTTTTCAAAAAATACACATAGCACATTTTAGCGACATATTGTTACTGATGTACCAAAGATTGACCTTTCAATGAATATGAAACCCTATATGTTTGAGCCTATCATTTTCGCCTCACAAAAGCGATTCTTCATCTCGTTCGGCGATTCGTCTGAAGTTAATTGAAAATGAAAACAACACAGTTAACTAGAGATCTTCACAATCTGAGGAGATTACAGATTTTACTCAGGCATTCAATATTGCATAAAATTTATTAATATTTATCCTTTCGAAGGTTTATTCATCATACGTAAATTTCATTAGCCCCTCCCCCTTTTATTGGCGAATTTGAAAATGTACTTTTTGTACATTTTATTTGCAAAGTAGTTTCTACAATCAAATATCGATCAATTGGCTGGTTACCTCTCCCCATTTTTATAATAGTACACAGGGAAAAGTGGCTCGCATGAAATTCATATGAAATTCGCATGAATATCATGCGAATTCTTCGCATGAAAAGGAGACGAAAAGGACCACGCATGGTATTCGCATGAAAAAATCATGTGATTTTCATGTGAAATTATAGTCGCATGAAAATCGCATGAATTTTGCATGAAAATTTTACGAACACATTCGCATGAAATTCGCATGAAGTATTTTTCGCATGATTTTAACACGATTTTCACATAAATTTCATGCGAAAAGGCAAAGGCATGAAAACCATGCGAGCCACTTTTCCCTGTGTAGTAGTAGTGAAAGGTAGTTGAAATGTAAGTTTCAATTGCTGAAATGAATACATGTATTTAAATATCAATCATCCTATTGGGACAGAATTTTTAAAAAAAAAAAATATTCAGTTGTATTTCATTTTTTGTTTTGTTTCCAAAGAATTTGCATGACAATTGTGAAGTCAACTTCTATTCTGGCTGCCCCCTATTCTTTGGTTTAAATAAGAACTTCGCCCATAATGGACGAGGTTGAAATGTTTAATTTAAAATGACTTAATAGAAATGACTTCAGATTTCATGAGAAAAGTGGTTTATGGACGAGTAGTCATTGTACTGGACGATGTTTTAGATGAAGAGTCTGATATTGATGTTGTAAAACTTTAGAGACACTACAGCTCATTTTGCGCAAAAATCATGAAATGACAATTTTCCCAGCGCTTTCTCAATTTTTGTTGCATTGTTGAATGTATGAACTTTGCGAAAATAACACTTATCTAAAGTTAAAAATTCTCGTTTTAAAAATCAATACTTTTTGATGGCCTACACAAAAAATATCGAGTCTCCTCCTTTTCGGTCTTCAGACACATGCGCATAGACGGTAAACAGTGCAGCATGTCGTCCAGTGAGAGAAAGTGTAGTGGATAGATCCAGAATTTTGACAGATTCTGTGAGAAAAGGTAAAAATAGAATGAGATAAAACCCATACGTGAAATAAAATTTACCTTGGGATCAATATGACCGTTGGAAAACAAAGAGCTGGAAGAGCTAGGAGAAACTCATGTAACTCAGTGGCGAATCTATTGATGTGAAAGTCAAATATTAGCCAAAGTAATCGGCCATTCTGGGTGCAAAATTTGGATTTTCACTCACAATTTGTGACGAAAAAAGGGAGGGGGTCCTTCCCCTCCCCTAAATCTGCCATTGGGACTAGCCGTGAAGACACTGCTTTTATTTGAACACGACACGTGTTAGTTGTAAAAACATCAGTCAATAGTAACATGGAAGGGTTTCTGTTGAAATAATTTATATAATTACTTATTAAAAGGATCAGGGAATAATCTTATACTTGGAAGGTGAGTTTGGACCACCTTGAAGGGGAATTTAAATAATTTCCTACACAACACCTTCACTGTCATTCAAAACCACGTGATGTAAATAAGCATTCAAAAGTCCGAGTCAGCATGAAGAAACCTTTGAATTCCGGATGATCTTCAAAACGCATTTGAGAGTAAATTGAGGCATCCAATTGTTCAAAATTGTCTGTATCGATATGATTTTAATCATTTTATCCATACGTGTTTTAAAAAACACTATATTAAAATGCGGAAAATGAGCTGTAGTGTCTCTTTAAAGAAAACAGTTGAGGTTGATGAAATATTTCTGAATAAATCAATTGTCAAAACGTGAATTATGATATCATTGCATTTTATCCAACGGGTACCCACGGGTGATCAGCATGTGATGAGTAGAAGACGAGACCAGCCATGGGTACCCGACGATGCATTTGATCTTAAATCACCAGAAATACGTGTATAGGCAAGTTTGGTACCTGAACTTCTCTCTCTCTCTCTCTCTCTCTCTCTCTCTCTCTCTCTCTCTCTCTCTCATTACGTCAAATAAATTCTTTTTATTACATATCAATATAAATATAGGCACTTTCAGAATCAATATACTGGTCTTTTTGAAGATGACATTCACATATTAGTTTATTTTTGTACTTACAGCAGGGTTTGTGGTATGTATAAAACAACGATAATTCATGATTTTATATGAAGTCAAGTTTTTAGTCAACAAGTCATGTGTTTTGACTTATTACTTTTTCATTAACAAAGACTGAGTGACCACAGTACTCCAATCCTAGATAGACAAGAACTTCTGGCAGTTTATTTCTTATTTAACTACTGGTACATGTATCTTATCTAGATTTATAATCAAATGAACTATTAAATCCATTCAAACATACATTCTCAGCCAGCCTTTAGCTACATGTATTTCATATATAACGGAATAAATCTGATCATTCCTCTTACTAGGGTAATAAAATTCACCTTAGGTTTCATTGGTTCTGTTTCAATCGTTTCCCAGCTGTATCTGTTGGGGTTGTCCATAAGATAACGGTACATGTACGAACTTTCACTTTACATAAATCAATCCCAAATGTACACACTGTACTCATTCGCTTTAAAACTTGATGTGATACATAGATGTACATTATATTAGGCGTAGACCTAAAATCAAATTCAAGTTCAGTTATCTTTAAAATGCCTAGTTCAATTAAAAGCAAGTTCGGTTTAAAATTATTTATTCTTTTTCAATGTTATGTTGGGGGGGGGGGGGTTGAAAACCTTTAATTCATTGGATAGGCTCATAAAATCATTTCTTAAGGTGGTAGCCAGAATAAAAGAATACAATGTGAAAGGGGTTAAATTATGATTCAAGTATTTTTCAGTATATTATTCTTATTTTTTGTGAAACAACAGATTGTCAAAATCAGGGTGGGGGTTGGGGCATTTAAGAAAATAACAAAGCCGGGAAAATTGGGTGGTACCCACGGGCGCTTGCTTAATATTTATCATAATAATGTATAACCATCTACATATGCATTAGTATGAAGTATTTAAAACGGTGGATAACTTTCCAGTTCTCTCTGTAATTTCTGCTTCCCTTGTTCATAATAAGCCTTTTATTTTATAAAATGCTGACATCATAATATTATTACATCTATAGTGAAACATGTAGACATATTCAATGTGCATGTGTGAACAAAAATACTCTTGTGAAACAAATGTTTTGAAGACAACTTCAGAATTAAAAAAGATCATGAGCAAACAATAAATGTAATATTCGTTTTACATCGAATCGTCAGAGGTGGGTTCATATACAAAATATCAGCCTCGAAGTTCAGTATCAACTCAGAAGAATGTAGCAGAAAAATCCTAATATCATATCGTATCTCATATGATAGATCAAACATCGAGCTAATGCTGGGGACTCAAGTCGATATGGCTCATGCTGGTGTCTTAAGTTAATATGAGATTGACACTAATTCTCTCATTATGGGAAGTGAACCATCATGCAGTTAATACTGGTGTTTCAAGTCAATATAAGATTAGACATTATTACACATCTGCAGAACACAATCTATCATATTCCAAAAGATTGATTGGTCACTGCTTAAAATAAAAGAAGACTTTGAAGAAGAAAGTGACATACTCACGGACCAGGGTAGCAACACTATACCCGAACTTTCTTTAGAAAGTGCGGGTTTAACAAGCATCAACAAAATAACATATGATACGAAGAACAAAAAGAGGCTGTTCTTATTCTAACGATAAAAATCGCATTCCACTTTGACCTGAAACGCCATTAATAGCCAAAATATCACATACCATATTTACCAGAATCACTAGTATTGATCAAGAATTCACATACTTCCATATAGACTTCATTCACCAGACTTTCTGAAGGGTTCCTATCCATTTAGATTTGAAACACCAGACTGTTATTAGCTGATAGTTCAGATCCCATATGGACCCGAGTCATTAATATTAGATAAGGTTTCACGTCCCATTTTGAAGGTTCCCATCCATACATTCACTGGCATTCGACAAAATATCATATCCCATACGGACCTCGTACTCAAGTATTAACTGAGAATTCACACCATGCATAGAAACAACCTATTTAAGACGCTAGTATCAATCAAGGTTCCATATTTCGATATACTGGATATAATCGGGCTAAGAGAAGTTAGATGGCCTATGAATGGAAAAATTACATTGCAAAGTGGCAAACTAGTGCTTTACTAAGGAAGAGAGGATGGATTACATTAGAAAGGAGTGGGCATAATGCTGACAAAGAAAGCCAAGAGTCCCTGATGGAATGGAAACCCATAAATGAGAGATTAATATATGCAAGATTCTATACAACAACTCTAGAAAATAAGCCTAATTGTAGTATATTCTCCAACAACTGAAAGCCCCAAAGAGACAAAGAAAGCATTCATGGAACAATCACAGGAAGTCATTAATAACATTCCAAAACATGACATATTGCTCATTATTGGAGATTTCAATGCAAAAGTTGGTAGCAACAACAAAGGTCATGAGAGTGCTATGGGGAAGCATGGGACAGGAGAACGAAATGAAAACGGAGCGCGTTTATTGGATATGTGTGAGATCAACAACTTAGTGATTACAGGAACAACAAAGACACAGGATCTCCTGGGTTTCACCTGATGGAAAGAACGAAAACCAAATTTATCATGTGCTTATATCAAAGCGACACAGAAAATACATCTCAGATACAAGAGCAATGAGAGAAGCTGGTACAAACAGTGATCATGAAGTAAAACGTATACGGTACCAATTTTGATGCACCAGATGCGCATTTCGACAAATAATGTCACTTCAGTGATGCTCAACCGAAATGTTTGAAATCCGAAATAACAATGTTTTAGAGTTTTAGAGCTATTATAGGGGAAAACAGTGTGCCAAAAAAAGGTGGAGTCAAATTCTTCTAAGGATAAGAGCTATGCGTGAGGGAGCTGATACCGAGTAAGATCAGAATAAAACTAAAGAAACAAAATACAGAAACATATGATGTCACAAAACTCCAACAGCAAGAGAAAAGGAAAATATTCACATTGGAGCTGAAAATTAGATTCCAAGTGCTAGAGGAATTGCAGAGTGTAGAAGATATCTGGGAAAACATTAGAAAAGGCTACATTGAGACAGCAGACAGCGTACTTGGGATGAAGGAAAAAGGACAAAAACCATGGATATAAGCAGAGAGTCTGGTAGAGGAAAGGAGACAATTGAACCTCCAAACCTAGCTACAGCAAATCAGAACGACTGAAAAGAAACTTAGGAAGCAAATATAGCATCAAAGACAGAGAGGTAAAACGCTGCATGAGGAATGACAAGAGAAAGTGGAGAGAAGACTTGATTACTGAAGCAGAAAGAGCAGCCAATAATGGACACATGGAAACAATCTACAAGGTAACTAGAGTACTAAGTATTAAATGAGATGAAAGGCCTGACAACAGCAATTAGGTACAAAGAGGGTAAGATCTTGAGCAGCCAAGGTGAAACAAAGAAAAGGTGGAGGAAGCACTTTCAAGAAATATAAATACTCAATGTATCTGGATATGAACAGCAGGAATATGTATGGTTTAGGGGTCAACACCTGAATTGTTTTACATGTAAAACGTATACGGTACCAATTTTGATGCACCAGATGCGCATTTCGACAAATAATGTCTCTTCAGTGATGCTCAACCGAAATGTTCAACAATTATGAAATAGTACAACAGAATACCCAATGCATCTTGACATATGCAGCAAGAATATATATCGTATATAGTATATTTAGCAAACACTTGCGTGTGGGTATTACTGTTTTATGACAGGATCTAGTTTCTTTTTAAAAAAAACAATTTTTCGTTTTGAATACTATTTTATATTAGCTTGCTCCAAAACGTGTGTCAAAAGAAAATTCGGATATGTAGTGTACTATCAATTGAAGGTGATAGAAATATCCTTTCTCACGTTTAACGAAAACGTTAACCATTTTTAAAGATTTTAAAGTATTTCAACTTTTAATTAATGCAAGGTGAAGATAACGAACAGTGATCAATCTCATAACTCCTACAAGCAATACAAAATAGATAGTTGGGCAAACACGGACCCCTGGACACACCAGAGGTGGGATCAGGTGCCTAGGAGGAGTAAGCATCCCCTGTTGACCGGTCACACCCGCCGTGAGCCCCATATCCTGATCAGGTAAACGGAGTTATCCGCAGTCAAAATCAGTGTGCCTATCTATCTCATGCTCTTATATTGACGAGAGGAGGGTTACTTGGGTAGCTGAATTCGAAGACTGTGAAAACGTCATCATTATTATCTAGTTAATCACGTGGAATCATCACTGAAAATTAGCTACAAAGCATATACAGAAGCAGCTTCCTATCCAATTAATTGAATCTGACAATCACAGACCAGGTAGGATATTAAATGTAATCCCAACTAACCAGGATATGTCACTTTAAGCTTTATTAGCTTTTGATTGATTAATAGGAAAGTAACATTATTTGATTATAAGGATTTTTAGATCAATGTATCTCAAGAAATGAGTTTTAAATACTCCTCTAGGTTCCATGCTACCGTCATCAGTAGGAAACCACTCATAACCAGGGTACATACCGAGAAAATCATAGCAGGTAAGATTTAATTTTCTTTCATATGAAATATTTATATTCTGTTTCTTGCCATTAAAGGAATGAAATTCAGCGTTAAGTACCCAAATAATTTTATACCCCTTTATCACACAAATCCAATGAAAAACTAGCTAATTTGCTAATCTGATAAAGTTGTGTGCTACAACAGATGGAATCATTTCTATCAGCATAACATCATTTGTTTTATCTCTGACTGGAAAAATCATTCAAGCAATTTAATGGTGAAACTAGCTTGCCAAGCTGGGTAGCTCAATTAAGTTCATGCATCAGCTGGATTGGAGTCCAGCAGGGGTTTTAATTTTTTTTTCCGGATTACTTTCTAATAAAACTGCAATTTTAAATAAATATGGTAAATGTAAGTTTATTTGATAACCAGAATTTCAAAATAGTATTGAACATATCCTTCACTTTCCATCCATATCAGATTTCTCTGGAGTGTTTTTCCTCCTTTAACAAAAATTAAGGATTATCATCGATACATGTACATTTGGGAAGTATATGCATAGTCAAAATTTGGATTAAGATATAAAATGTACGTATCGCTGGTGAGAAAATCGCATTAACTCTTTTGATACAGAAGCCGAATATTGTATTCTCTCTATCGAAAATAAATATATGTAATGACATAAAAGTATATAAGACAAATTTTATAAGCTACTTAACGTAAGTTTAAGTATGTATTGAATAAAAATTAAGGTTAGGGACGTCATGTCCGGTGTCATCAGATCATAATAAATGAGAGCGAGGAAAATATTTTTTTTATTATAAATTTCAAAATATAAGGCCCACGAAGGGTGTGACAGATCAACACGTATACTTACTCTGGTGTTTCCAGGGGTTCGTGTTTGCCCTATTTCAATTTTGCATTCTTTCTTGGATTTATGAGATCGATCACTGTCCGTTATCTTCACGTTTTCATTTCAAATGTATTCCGTAAAAAAGTAATTCGCAGTTTAACCAAATATAAATTTGCGCAATGAAAGACCATTTATACTAAGAAAATCTTGTCTGCTGTCTGGTAGCCATACAACATCTAAGATGTCGTTTTAATTTTGGCGGGAAGAAATGGAATCTCGAGTTGATACAGATAACCCGCATGTAATCTATCGTAAACTAGAATACTGCTTTACTCAACATTGGGACAGATAACCCGCATGTAATCTATCGTAAACTAGAATACTGCTTTACTCAGCATTGGGATTCTATGTAAATAGTGATAGAAATAGAGACCACCTACATGTATACAGACCGTCCCAGTAAATGGTATACCGTCTTAACAATTAGTTACAGATTTAAAATGTGTCATCTAAAACAGAGAATGCATGACTGGCACATATCGTTTTATATTCGTGAAGAACTACCAACTTTTAATGTTGAATTACAGGGGGGGGGGGGACTATATCAATGAAAATTTGTTTTATTGATGTGTTTACGACTTACGTCAGACATTCTTTTTTCTCTCTAAGATGTCTGGCGTCAGAACCGTGTAGCCATCTGCTTTGACCGTTATAAGATTAAGAGATGATTTTGCTAAATCTTAATGTACGTCATACTATATTAAAGTGGGTTTGGCAGGGACATGTGACCCATAATTTCTATTAGAAAAAAAGTGAAATTAAAATTTACGTATTTTAGATTGATAAAGTGTATAAAAATATTTGAAAATTCAATAACTTTGTAACGCCATGTTGCAAATAAGACATCTTTGCGGGAGATGAATTTTCATCATTGTTACTGACATACGAGATGCACATAGAGAAGAGTGTAGATTTCAGTGACGGAAACGGCTGTTGTCGCACCCAGTCCTTGGTCATTAGAGATGTGAAGCTCTGTTTGGAATAAGAGGCTTATATCTTTCATCAGAGTTAATTTTCGTTGATTATAACATGATGTTCCCCGTATTAATTTCTTCGGCAATAAGATATTTGACCAACAATCCGTAAGAGTTCACTTCCGACGAGCTGTATCCGCATTGCCATTATTTGATGTTTAAAATAGAATGGGTGTGAGTTATGCTGCTCAGATCCGCTTTTATGGCTCACAGTGAAAATACACTACATGTATTTCTTTTAAAACGTTCACCATCCAGCTCATGCAGTTAAGTTGGGTACATAACTATTCAATCACATTTAGAGAAACTTTTACCAAAATTATAAACTCCATGACCCATGAGTAAGTTTTCTAGTGCTAGAGCTTGGTGTTATGTCTCGAATAATACAAATCAAAAAGTGAAAATAATGAACAATGATCAATCAATCAGAATGCATAATTACGAGAAGAGTGCACACGAACCCTTGAACACACCAAACGTGGAATCAGGTGTCTAGGAGGAGTAAGCATCCCCTGTTGACCGGTCTCACTCACCGTTACAACCCCTATATCTTGATCAGATAAAGCGAGTAACCCGCGTCAAAATATAAGGAACGGCCTAACAATTGGTATGAAACACGTCAAACAGCATTAGACCCAGAGGTATCTTGTATTTGCAAATTAGGTCGTCATAACGACCAAAGAATTCGCAAAATGCTGATTTAAAATGAGACTGTTGAAATCCCGGTAACATTTTTTTTTCAGTAGACTGCCTCGATTTCAAAATTGATCATACGTTTTGCTGGTTGTTGTTTTTTTACGTTCCGTCGAAAATGTTTCACTCATATTGAGACGTCGCGAGCTGAAGGTGAAGTACCACAAATTTAGATCATGCTCTGGCTTATCGAATCAGCTGAGAGACATGCACTATATGCATGTGATAATGGAATACTAGCAGTAGCACAACACAAATATGGAAAGTTGATGATGGAAAAGTTGAAGTAACCTCTGTTGTCATAATGTATTTAGTTTGCTGTTAACATCTATGTTTAATAAAATATCCAAATAAGAAACAGATATGGAAGACTGCGATGTCTTTTATTTTGAGTTCACTTATATCGAATCGACATTGATTGATTGTATATTGTTTTACGTCCCTCTCGAGTATATTTCACTCATATGGAGACGTCACCATTGCCGGCGAAGGCCTGCTCCGGATTAGAATAGGTCCTCAGTACTCCTTACTTGTCGTTAGAGGCGACTAAATGGGCGGTCCTTCGGGTGAGACCGGAAAAAAACGAGGCCCCGTGTCACAGCAGGTGTGGCACGATAAAGATCCCTATCTGCTCAAAGGCCGTAAGCCTAAATTTTGCAGTATTCACCGGCAATGGTGAGGTCTCCATATGAGTGAAATAGTCTCGAGATGGACGTAAAACAATATTTAATCAATCATAGCAGTTAATATTTCTGTCTGGAGTAAAGATAGGGGCTTTGTAGATTTACTGGATCATGCCTTGTTTTGTTACTAAGGATTTTTATATTGTTTTGGAATCCATGAAATTAATGAAGAGAGAAGTTTTCTTAGAATTGGTAAATCCACGACCACTGGGTCCGAAGATCTGTGGCTAAGGCAGGTGCCAAAACCTTAATAAAATACTGGTATCCAAGCTTTAAACGTTTTCCTTACTCGGAGAAAGCTAGCAGGAAAACTGTATAGTCATAATGAGCAAGGATGCCTTTTCCAAACTGTGAAATTCAGGACCCCTTTCTCAAAACTGAAATTCATGAGCTCTAGCTCATGGGTTTTAGTTCTATGGCGGTACCATGAATTAAGAAAGTGAAACGCCAAATGATTCTAAAGTTTTCTCCCTACCCTTGCACAGCTTATAGAAAATCGATATGCATTCAATCACAGGCACTCGACATTTTAAATATCTATAATAAAAAAAATTGTCTTCCTGTAAACATAATATTCAAAAGGGATATCACGCCGCCATCTTGGTTTTCTGTTTTACCAGCTGCATCACTTAAAAAATTCGGAGAAAAGTTCGATATAATATGATAATTAGACCCCTACCGTTTAGAAGCAACTGTGTTTATTGTCTATAATCAACCGTCAAACATCGTCTTCTGCTTCTTAAATGCGAAAAATCGTTAAAAGGTAGCCGATAAATGGACTTTATTTCTAGTTCACCATGACGATGCGAGAGGTAAGACCTTGACAGAGTTGCTTCTAAACGGTAGGGGTCGAATTATTTATAATAGATATTTAAAACGTCGAGTACCTGTGCATTCAATAAAGTCATATACCGATATTGTTAATTTGGACGGGGCTACGTGGAATGATTCAATCATGGTTAAAAAATCGAAAGTTTTAAAAATATTCGTTATTCCTGAACATCTAGGAAGTTCATGCATAGTTACATTGAGCAAGGATGCCTCTACTTAAATTGTGAAATTATGTTCCCAGGGTCAAAGATCAGACACCAAGGAAGGGCTATAAGGATCATAGTACAGTGAAAATACCTTAAATGTTTACAACTTTTCCTATCTTTTCCTGAACATTTTGGAAATCAACTAAGTGTACAATCATATTGAGGATGAAGGCCTCTACCCACCTTTTGAATGATATGATCCTGTGTCAAAGGTTCGAGCTGTAGGGTGAGACTATGCGGGTCATACAGTCAAACTATAGCTATCTAAATCTGTAAAAACACTCCTGAGTATCAAGCACAATAACTGTTTATTTGATGGCAATTTGCATATAAAGTGAGAATGGAGATCCTTACCAAAGTTGCGAAATTCATAACCCCTGGCTTAATAGTTCTGGTTGGAACTCTATATAAGATAAGCGTCATATCTATAGAAACACTATTTACTCCAGAACTACTTATGGTTGGATAACATGTCATGATCCAGAGTCAAGGTCAAGGGCACTGTATTAAAAAGCAGTTAAAAGTTGTTTCCGGATACATTTCCGAATACTATTTTCATACTTAGCACAAACATTGATTATGTCCAGAATAATGAGAATTAAACATATTCCATGTTCACGAGGACATCCAGTTTTAAAATTGCACATTTGCACCACCACATCACAACATTTCTGTTTTATGTTCTATTTTGTGTGGTGCTCTATTTCGTGTGGTGCTTATGTAACCGTGAAAGTCCATAAGCCTGTTGCTACTATCGTGGAAATAGGCACGAAAAATGCATATAATGTAGCTTTACAATATATTCATAATTCTGATATATTTTCTTTATAGTTGATATGGCTTTGACTCCTCCGCAGACAACAGAATTTATTTTGGAAGGAAATAGTAGTGAAGGATCCTTCGACAATTCTACCACCACTGAGGTTGCAGACTCCTTGAAAAAAGCTATGGAAATTCTCTCCTGCACAAACTACTTTCTACAGCCACTATTTCTGATATTAGGATTGGCGGGACACACTCTGACTGTCATCATCATGCAGAGGAGAAGGTACAGTCAATTGGCATCTAGATTTTTTCTGATAGCCCTGGCACTGTCCGATTCCGTACTTCTGCTTACACAGGTCTTTAACAAAAATTTCGTTCTGACGTATCTCCGGATGGATGTTCGGGCGTTGTCAAGCGTCGGCTGTAAGGCTTTCTTTGTCATTTTCAAAACAGCGAAAATGTCGTCATCATGGTTTTTGGTCTTCATATGCTGGGAAAGATTTGTTGCTGTATGGTTTCCACTGAAAGCTAAATTTATCTGCACAAAACGTGTAGCCTGGGCCCTTATCCTGATTGTATATGTTCTCATAACCACGTACACGTCTGTTTGGAGCTACGCCTCTCAAATAACGAAAAAAAACATCTGTCACCCTGATGTGTATGACAAAACGAATACGTCCGAAGTTAGTCGATTCGGCACCTTTCTTATAGGAGGTCTGTCCATCTATTCACTAATTCCTATGATCTTCCTGATAACAATGACTCCTTTGATTGTATTGAAGCTTGCACGCCAAGGCAGGAAGCGGAAGTCCATGGTAGGAAAATCATACAGGAAGACGTCATCGTCCGATTCAAGCAGAACCACGTTCATGTTGGTAGGGGTCATGGTTGCCTACATTCTGCTCATCTCTCCTGTGACAGCTCTTCATATGAGTGCGTTTTTCTTACGGCTGAATGCTTTCGGGTCGAATGCATCGGGGTTTCTGATTTTCAAAGAAGTTTGTCAAATTTTGGAGCAAATAAACTATGCCATCAATTTCTATCTCTACGTTTTGACGTCAAGCCTATTTAGAGTCGGTCTTAAGGAATTATTCTGTTGTAGAAGTCAGGGACAGTTGTCACGTGGTAGGAGCTTCGGAAAGACTTCCTCTGGCTCAGATTTCCACAGCAGCAGAAGAACAATCAATGAATCAGAAGACATTTCAACAATCGCAAAATTACAAGTCGTATAGTTTTATAACTCGAAAACAAATTGATAATATGGTTCATTTGTTTATACTAGAATGTGTGTTGTATTAACAATGTTTTCTTTTTATGTAATGCTGTGACGTGATATTCTATTAAATTCAGCTAGTGATTTTGCTTGATACGTCATTCTCATTTCTGTTTTTCGTTACTATCGATTCATTGCATGATATATTTCAAAATATACGAAATCACATTCTATTCTAGGTGTACAATTTAATCACATAAAACCACGAATATTAGTTTGCATCTCCGAATATAAATCTTCTACGAGGTATTATTAACAATCATTTGTATGTGTATCGTGTTATATTTTCTAGGGGATGATGGTAAAAACGTCGTCGATATTGAAGGCCGCAGCAAGATATTTCTTTTCTTCTCATGTAGAAGCTTTTGAATAAACTATGCTTCATAAGAATATTAAAAATTCCTGCTCTTGGGAATTCCAACATACTGATTACGAAGATATTGTCAATGAGGAACTTCAGCATATTTTTAATTTCAACTTTAGAGTACTTGGGCGTGAAATCAAAGTAATTCTTAACAAAGTAATTTTTAGGATGACTGATCACTAGATACGAATATTTCCTTTTACCATTTTTGTTGAAGAAGGAACTAAACTTTAATTTATCGTAAGGAATGATTGTGTTACGTGTTGAAAA
Source organism: Ostrea edulis (assembly GCF_947568905.1). Lineage (NCBI taxonomy): Eukaryota > Metazoa > Mollusca > Bivalvia > Ostreida > Ostreidae > Ostrea > Ostrea edulis. The sequence goes on along the minus strand of NC_079165.1, from coordinate 71,489,092 downwards.
GTCATACGTTTTGGTGTTGTTAATTTGAGTAAGGTTTTGAGATTTCAAATTCACTTAAAGGTTCTTTTAATAAGAATTTTTTAGAATCCGTATTTGATTTACACCACTTCTGGCATATGTAGTAGCACAGTACGTTTGATGTTTCTCCTTCACAGCTCTTAATATTTCCGTGAGAAGGTTAGGCGCTTAGTAGAACATTTATTCGATCCATCAGTGTGGCTTTCTTTGTAAGGGTTTTTGTGAAGTTTATGAATCCAGTATATCCACCCCATTGACTGGGATATTAAATGTGTCTAAACTGAAGCATTATTCTTAAAGAATTTTATCTTTGATAGGGCAGATGGAGTATAAGTACGATTACCAAAAGTGGAATTAATGTCAGGTTCGTTCAAAATACATAAATAATTAATGAGCTTTACAAAGACAATGTTGTTATAATCTTTGTCAGCTGGAAACAAAACATATTTCTCATGTAACCTATCTAATTCTTTTATCAATTCTAGTTTACTAAACACAGAAGAATAGATAGTTATGGAGTTCTTCCTTTTTCATATTTAGCTTGTCGTCTGACATAATCTTCGACAGAATTCATAACAGAGATGAAGTTCTGTCGCAAATTGAAAGACCGAGGTTTTCTGAATTTAGGACCTTTTAAAATAAGTGATTTCATGTCCTCGTTTTCAACTATATCAACATCACCAGTAATGACGTGTCCAGCTGCACTATAGTTGGAAGAAGACGAAGAACATGTAGGTAGATTAAGTATTAGATCCAGTGAGCTAGGTACTCCGTAAAAGAGAATTGTTTATGACATGCACAAAGTATATGGATATATTTGATACCAAATGCGGCCCGATGGACAAGTCTGATCCAAGCCTGTTTAATGCATTAGCATTGCCTTGAAATGATAACACCTGTAAATATGAATATGACTTTATTGATGCTTTAAAAAATGCAACAGCATAATTTACACAATACATATGGAATGGAACAAGACTTGCAAGTGGATGGAAAAGGTCGCATTGTTGTGGGGGACAGGAGGATACATACAATTGTACCAAGACAGTATGGGCACAGACTGTGGCCTCCCCCTGCTTGAACGAGGTGGAGGTAAGACCAGCTCTGACAGGCCATGGCCCACGATTGTTACCATATTTGCACAACTACACACTTGTCACTTTGAGCCCCCCCCCCCCCCCCCGCTTTGTATGCAGGGTGGGGATACCACCAGTTATGGGGCCACTTGATCCCAGCCTACACTAAAGTATCCCCCAGTCTAAGGTATACCCCAACACTGAATTGCGACATTTAGGTATACTTTGTTTGGGGTTAGCTGTGACAATTAATGTATCCCATAGGAGCAAAAAAATATATAATATATATCCCCTACAAAAAATGGTTTGACAAGAGTCCGTTTGGGGCACTGAAAAGTGGCTATCACATGGTATGGCTTGCGTTCTCCTGATCCATTCTTTTCGGCTAGGGTGGGCACATGTCTCATGGTATTCTGCAATATAAAAAAGGGAGAAAGCAGCAAAGGGGATAGTAGAATTATGCCTTAGTAATATAATGGGTGGGTGGGTGGGTTAGGGAAAAACGACTTTCTTGTTCGGTGGATTTTGAAAGAGAGAGCGACATCCGGGGACTGTTGTTAATTAATTTATACCGTAGCATAGTCGTACCATTACGTAGTTGTAAGGTAATAGGTTGTAGTATTAAAAGATAAGGCAAGATATGTCCGGGTGATAGCCCGGGTAGAAACCTGTACTAAATTAATAGTTGACTATTTGATATAATTAAGTATAAGATGGTACATGTATATATCTAGGCACTGCAAAGTTTGATTGTAATTAAAAAGTTTGGATGTATATCTGTAGGTATACAAGGTATAGTCTTGAACTTGAAATAAGTTGGAATACAACATTGAACTTTTTTATGACAAAGAATGTTGCTTATATTGACGGTATCTATTCCTTTGTTGGTAAATTTAAGTTTAGGGAACTGGGTGTATGATTGGGAGAGACTATCATCCGTAACCTGCGGTTATTTAAAGAGCCTGTGATTGGCAACATCCATAATCATTGAGTTTAATCTATATTCTGGTGATGAAAATCCAAGTATGGGCTAGCTTTGGCTTGTTCAAATAACGTATACAAAACTCATTGGAATAGAGTAAAGTTTTGTGCGAATATGATGTGGACCTAATTGTCTCTTGACGTAAGGTAAAAATGAATCAAGCGTGACATCGTATATACAATGTATTTGGTCTTTTGTGTCAACGATGTTCATGTTAAGATATTGACGAAAATGTGTGCAAAAATCAACGGGAAAATTGATACGGTTTGGGTTTTTTTTCGAGCCCTACCGAGCTCCATCGCTTCTTTTGAATGTGACTAGGCACAGCTATTTTAATGCTATCTAAAAACACTTGAACATATATATTCAGTGTAACTATATTTTATATTTTCTTAGTACATGTATCCATGCATTAGGTAAGTTCGGGAAGTGCATGTACACAGAATTTTTTCAAGTAGTCTAGAGCTTCAGGTGATCATACTGAGTAAACTTTTCCTGCGCTGTAGAGGCTATTGTCAAGGAGATGGGCCAACCAGGGGCTGTGAAAAGTATTTCTATTTCTTTTATTACTGCTTGATATTAGCAATTCCAGCAAATGCATCTCCATAAAATAACCAAGAACTGAAAACGTAGAAGTGTTAACAGTCAGACCAGTTTTAAAATACATGCACTAGTTTCGGTAGTTACGAAAGCCGGATAGGCTCATTTTTGAAAAGTGAAAAAAAACTTATCTCGTTATAACGAGTTAGTATCTTGTTATAAGGACTTATCTCGTTATAACGAGTTAGTATCTCGTTATAACGATTTATAACGGAAACGTAAGACCTCTTATTCCTGAAATCTAAGATTAGTTTGAAAACAATTTAAGTAGTAGCATTAATACAATTCCATGTACTTAAACAAATAAACAAAGTGTTTTCTTAATCTAGAATTTTCCAGATAAAAAAAAAATCACGCCAACTTCGTAAGTGTTTGTAAAAATGACTATCTTATGAATTAAATCATCAAAGTATATCAAATTTGCCGATGTTTGTAAGTTTATATATCTTACCGGTAATATTTGAATATGTTTTCGTGATATTTAACAACAGAAATAAAATCAAGCTGCTGTTAGGTGTTTACATTTATTATATAAACATTAGTTATTCTCAATAAAATAATCTACATTTAGGCTAGCTGATTTATTGCTCAAATATCGAGTTAGCTCGAACATGTTGTCAAACCATTGTGGTATATTAAAACAATAAAATCTAAATTCATTCATGACAATGGAAAATAAGTATTTTTGTTGAATAGAAGAAAACATATCGTCACCTATTCATTTGTTTGCAGCTAGAAATAAACATTTTCTTGTCATCTTCTCGGCAAATAAAATTGTTATGTAATAATGTATTTATCATAAAGTGATAAATTCAATTTTGCGGATTTTGTTAATTCATAATCGTTATAATTAAATTTTGGAAAGAACAGGCCCATAACATTTCCATAGGTACTAACTCGTTATAACGAGATAATTAACTCGTTATAACGAGATAATTAATTAACTCGTTATAACGAGTTAAATTCAAAATGAGCCTAGCCGGCTTTCGTAGGTAGTGCACCCTTATTGAAAGATATATTTCTCTTTGGAGTGAACACCGGGTGATTGATGAGGATGACGTCTTTTCTTACATTTGTCTGGTCTTTATAGACATGTAGCTGCATGTGCAGGGAAGAGATCTAAAGATCCTATCAAAAATGCTGTGTAAATCTGAGGTATTGCATGCAGCTCTGACCTGTTCATAATTTTTGTATTGAGCTTTACATGCAATGATAATTTATAACCTCTCGTACTGCATTGTTTTGTTGTTGTTTTTGTTGGTTGGTTGGTTTTTTGTGTTGTTTTTTTTTGGGGGGGGGGGGTTGTTACCAATTATCAATTCCGAAAAGAAATTGCCCAATCATCAGATCATCATGAACATGTAGCTAACATAAGCAGCGGGGAATAACTCGGATCTCTTACGAACGTTGACGAAGCTCTACTTATTCATCAAAAAATTTAGTTTGCTCGCAAAACAAAAATTCTTCTATATTCCATGCACATCTGTACTGAATTAATGTGTATTTTGAATTATAGTTAAAACCATTTTATTTACATTTACACATGTATTAAAATATATTATCATATACTTGCAGGTACATGTATATCATGATAATCAAAATAGACATCGCTAATCATGGAAAAGACACCCTTTAGGATCAGGGAAAGAATAGGTCCTCAGTACCCATTTATTGTCGTACGAGTTAACTAAATGGGGCGGTCCTTCGGATGAGACCGCGAAACCGAGATTCAGTGACACAACAGGTGTAGCACGATAAAGATCCCTCCCTGCTCAAAGGTCGTAATCGCCGAGCATAGGCCTAAAAATGCTAATTTTGTTTTATGATACAAGTTATAGAGTTTCCAAATAAAGCACAGATTCTTAAAAATGTTTGATTTTAATTTACCCAAATTTTTAAAAGGAAATTTCAAGGGTTTGGGGTCAATAAATCAAAACTTTCATCTATAACCCCTATTGTTTTTAAATTTCATCTTAAATTGGAACGTATATACAATTTTAATTCTTTCGTTGGTTTTTTATTTACACAAAGCAAATATAGAATTCTCTAATTCATTTAAGATATAATAAATGATTTTTCTATTATAAATTATTTTTCTATTATAATAAATGATTTTTCATAAATGATTTTTCTGTTATAATAAATGATTTTCTATAATTTCTTCCTTTACAGCTAAAGTTTCAGTTGATTCATTCATTTCTGATTGTTTATCACATTGGCTAGTTTGTTCATGCCTTGCTTTTCTTCTCAGATAAATTTCTACCTGTATGGAAAAAGAAAAGTACATGTATGTATGATTGACAGAATTAAAATGTGTGTTTTTGTTGATAAAAGCCTTTTTATAATTAATGAAAGGTTCTAACAAATCTTTGTCACATCTATGTGCTAGCAGAAGTAAAAACATGCAGCAGCCTTCGCTATTTGTCGAAAAATTGGGAAAGGGTACAGGTGTGGATCAATTTTAATTGGTAATTCTGTATGCAGCTTCTCGGGGGCTGAATCTACGGTGACACAATACACACAGATCTATTTTCAATTAACGCTGATTCCTAAGTATTGAAGGAATTTTTTTAACAACTTGAGGCAAATGTAATAATCCGTTGGATGAGACCACCAAAACCGAGGTCTCGTGTCACAGCAGGTGTGGCACGATAAAGATCCCTTCCTGCTCAAAGACCCTAAGAGCCGAGCATAGGCCTAAATTTTGCAACCCTTCACTGGCAATGGTGACGTTTCCATATGAATGAAAAGTTCTCGAGAGGGACAATAAACAATATACAATCAATCAATCATATAAACTTGATGTATTAGATTTCCTAAAGCTGTTTTAATTTCATTAGACTCCGACTCGCAGATATAACTACAGGCACGAAATGCAGCAGCTTCTGTATTGCAAATTATTTATTTGCTCGACAGTGCCTTAATACCATAGACTTGCTAAAAATGCAGGTGAAGGTATAATAGTGACACCATCTTATCAAAGTCCTCATCTGGTCATGTATACTAATACCTATGACGATTTGTTAAGGAAACAATTTTCGGCAAAGGTTTTTCACTTTTTTTCTCGTATCTTTTTTCTTCTTTTATACATATATTGTATAATTCACACTATTGATGTTGAAAACATAATGTACAGAAGTGCTTATTTATGAGAGAGAGAGAAAGAGAGAGAGAGAGAGAGAGAGAGAGAGAGAGAGAGAGAGAGATTTGGTTCCAATGGGCATCAAACTTTTCATTGTCACCATTTTTGTAGAGAGAGAACACTTTAACCAAACGAGAAGGGTATTTTGTAAAACTTTGGGTTACTTTGGTTGTTGTTGTTTTTTTTTGGGGGGGGGGGGGGGTCTGTTTAACCATAATGACATCTGCTGGTAGATTTTCATTTTTCTCAAAATCGATAACAGCTTTCTTAATGGTTGCTGAGAATGAAAATGAGCGTGCGCCGACGTAGATGGTGCTGTATGGGTTTGGGAAGTGTTTAAAATTTGGCGGTGGTAACAAATTCCGGGAATGAGTAACTATTGTAAACTCCAACAGGTAAAAATGATGCGAAATCCTGGCTTTAAACGAGACTGTTGAAATCCCTGTACCATCAACTTGTTTGTCAGTAGCTTGCCTTGTTTTGAAAACCGATCATAGGCAGAACAGGCTCTTGCGTATCGAATCAGTTGAGAGATATAAATTCCATATGGAGGTGATAATGGAATATTGCTACATAGATATGGGAAGTTGACGATGGAGAAGCTGAAATCATCCCGTTTGTTATAAAGTTGAGTTGTTAGTTTGCTGTAAATATCTACTTTCAATAAAATGTCTAAGTATGAAGCAGAAGTGGACGACTCTGTGGTGTCTTTTATTTCGAGCTCGCAGGGATATATCGAAACGACATATGAATGAACGTTATTATTGTTAATAGATAAAACGTCGTCGATATATATAAATGTCGAATTGAAGACCACAGCAGAGATTTTTTCTTCTCGCGTAGAAATTCCTAAATAAATTCTGCTTCATATAAAAACAGGTCAGCTAACAAAGAAGCACAATTTGTGCCCATGGGAATTCCGACAGACTGTTGGAAGACCTGATCACCAAAGACCACAAAGATATTGTCAATGAGGAAGTCTAGTATATTTCTTATTAGTCCCCTACCGACGAAGTCGAAGGGGACTTTAGGTTTGCGCTCCGTCTGTCCGTCCGTCAGTCTAGTTTTCCACACTTGTTTTCTCTGTTCTTGCAGATATTTATTTGATATTTGGTACGTTGCTCTGCCATAACAAGTTACAGATCAAGTTCGAATTTCATCTCGGTCCGTTGATTTTCCACTTAGTTATGGCCCTTGGACTTAGAAAAATAGCATGAATTATCAGTTTTCCAGACTGTTTTGTTGTTGTTGTGCTTGCAGATATTTGTTTGATATTTGGTACATTGCTTTGCCATAACAAGGTACAGATCGAGTTAGAATTTGGTCCCAGTCCGTTGATTTTTCACTTTATTATGGCCCCTGGACGTAGTAAAATTGCATGAATTATCAGTTTTCCAGACTTTTTTTGTTGTGGTTGCAGATATGCATTTGATATTTGGTACATTGCTTTGCCATAACAAGTTACAGATAAAGTTTGAATTTGGTCCTGGTCCGTTGATGTTCCATTTAGTTATGGCCCTTGGACTTAGAAAAACTGCATGAATTGTTAGTTTACATCCAAGTGTCTTATCTCTGTACATATAAGAGTACTACACTCATTAAAACTTCTAGGATGGTAATACAACAATGTAGCGAAATTGTTCATGATCACCTACAGGTCACAGTTTATTGACTTGGTTAAAGACCTAAACCTAATTATAAATTTGTCTTTTTTCCTGGTCTAGTCTCCACTCGAATAGTATTTGATTTCCAATCATTCCTAGCCTGGGTCCCCAATTTTCCCTTTTACTATAACTTACGTAATGAACTTTGAATGTTGTTGTGGTACAATAATTTTTGCAACCGGTAGGGGACCATGTATTGCCATGCAATTCTCTCAGGATGCTTGTTTCAACTTCAGAATACTTGTGCGTGGAATCAGAAAGGTGTTTAACAAAGTAATTTTTAGGATGACTGATCACTAGATATGAATATTTCCGTTTTCCATTTTTGTTGACGAAGCAACTGTCTATGTTTACAAAAAGTATAGTCTATAATTTATCGTGAGGAATGGTCGTGTAATGTGTTGAAGTGTCATAGGTTTTGATGTTGTTGATCTGAGAAAAGTTTTGCAATGCCAAGTTAGCTAAAAGTTCTTTAGAATTTTGTACAATCCACATTTGATTTACACCACTTCTGGCATATGTAGTCGCACAGTGAGTTTGAAGTTTCTCCTTCACAGCTGTTAATATTTTCGTGAGAAGCTTTGTCGAGTACTTACTGGATCCAACGATTTATCTTTGTTTGTAAGGGTTTTAATGTAATTTAAGAATCCAGTATAGGTACGGTAACTCATATTCAATTCGGGACCATCTTCCATACTAGGTATACATGACCAGATAGTTGCATTGATATACTTCAGCAGACCCTGTTCAGATGCATTTTGGCCAGTGTCGTTAACCCAACCCCCCCCAACCCCCAAGAAACCATGTGTATGTGGGGACTTTCCCGGTTTTGAAACTCACCCGTGTAAAACAGTCAATAACGTTCCTTGAAGGTCTACAATTGCCATCAATTATATATTTCATAAGATTTCTAAATCTTTTAAAATGTATACATGTAGCTGTTTGTCATGGGTTACGCTTCATGCCTTCAAAACATTTTGCTGGGTATTTTTTTCTGCCTCTTGAAAAATCAGGTTGTTTACTACCATACGTAGTTCAAGCCAGTGCAGATCCTCTGCTGCCAGTGTTATGAACATTGTGGGTGGAACTAATGCTTTAAATATAGCTAGTAAATTATTAGTGATTTCTGAAATAGGCTATTGTTCCTCTAATGTTCTTAAACATGTATGAATATTGTAAAATTGTTGAATTTTGTGTACAACTTCTTAACAGAAAAGTATATTCCCTGCTGTTACTGAATTTGCATATTTTGTTTTATACGCATGTTAATGTTTATTTCTTACTTCAAATGTGACAAATCTATAGCTATTGCAGATTGAAGTAAGTATGTAGTATTTTTTTTTTTCTGAAAACCTATATAATTGTATAAGCGATTTTAATATACATTGAAAGTTACAGTTTCGAAGGACTATCATGTAAAATTCCAAATTGACCCTTGGGAAATAACCAAGGCAATGCTTTCTCTTCACCCTGAAACACTTCATGTATATTCACAGGTTTGTTTTTTATACTTGGAACTTCAATAATACCATCGATATTTATCTTTTGATTGAAAGATCTGGCATACTGGAATATAATGATGTCAATGTGCAGAATTCCAGGTTTTCTACAATTTCATCAGTGTCCTCACATTTTTTTTTTTTACTAATTTCCATACTAATGTAATTATTTTCATCGGCAATATATTTATCAAGTATAATAATATTTTTATATAAGGGATTAAAACTTTTTAATTACATCAATGCATTCCTTGTACGTTGTCCTGACACTCTGTGTTTATAATCATCAGCTGTTGTATATGCGTTGGGAAGGAACTTCATCAACAGAAAACTTTAATTTCCGGAGAATGTGGCAGCTGGCTTGCAATATTCTATATATCCAGAAGGTAAATGTAAAGCCAAACCTTTTTGAGCAAACTGACCTCCTGATAAAATGATGATTGTCATACAAACTTCTATTAGGGCAATTGATCTTTTCTCAATTGTATTCAAGATGTTTAATTGTGAAAGTATAGTGTAAATATGCAATGCATTACCTGGAGATGAAAGATAGGTTGTTCTCACATTATCACCAGTGTGAGATCGACTTTACCCATGTGAGACAGCCATGTGAGATTTTTCTGTCTCACACTGCTGCGACGTCATTTGATTGTGACGTCATATATTTTCTATGATTTACGTTACACGGTGAAGATTTACGTTACACAGTGAAGTAAAAATATTTTACATTGTTATCTTTAAATTTTAATGTAGTATAGCTTTCTGGTGGACAACCTTGGGGTTTTTAGTTTACACTTACAGTGTAAACCATTTTCGGGTATGCTCTTTCTGCCTATCTAATTAGTTTTTGCATCGAAGTTCAAATGAGGATTTTGATAATCTAAAATTTTCTGAAAGCTCCTAATTTTATGCACTAAACTGTAGTTAAAATGTGAGAAAAATAATCCTTCATTATTTACTCGTGTGGGATAGGGAAATTCCACCTCTGGAACAAGATTCGCTGTCTAGGACTCGGTAAAGCCTCGTCCAAGACTGCGAATCTTGTCCCCTCGGCGGAATTTCCCTATCTCACACTCGTACTAATGAAGGATTCTATTAATTATTCCTCTCCCAATTAGTCTGTAACATGTATTACACTGGTCTCCTAGGCACCTGATCCCACCTCTGGTGTGTCCAAGGATCCGTGTTTGCCCAACTATCTATTTTGTATTGCTTGTAGGAGTTATGAGATTGATCACTGTTCGTTATCTTCACCTTTCATGTCCCATTCAAAAACTTTTCACTTGTTATGTGGTAAATCTGATCTTTAAATGAAAATCTTTCACGACTATGACACCAATACTCTGGCCTCCCCCTTATTGCTAGTTCATAATCGGAATTATGATTTACATCTTGTAAATAGCGTACTCTAACATTGCTACTATTTACTATGGAAGAGTCTCTCACATATGGTGACCCTGATACCAGATGATCCATTTCAAAATATATTGTTATCATTACCATTTTGCATGGTTTTTTTCACTAAAGTTATTCAATTGCAAATCTGTATTTTTCCGTCTGCTCTTTTTCTTAGCTTTATTTTGACCAATTTTCTTTACATAAGTGTGGACTTTCAAACAGTCATTTCCACTATGACAGTTGATGTTTTCCATAGTTTTATTTACAGAACTTGTGTCATTTCCCCCATCAGAATCATTCAGAGCATATCATTGCATATTATTGTAGTATTTGGGGGTGACAACCAATAGGGGAAATGAATTGGTATCATTTCGCACTCTTTTCACTAAACACTGTGTAAATATACGTTTTTAAGAATGTATCATTGTCAGAAATCTAACCCATTGAGATCAGGAAACCCATAACTATTTCTTGATGCGAGTCAAACGTAAATTAAACCAGTATCGGAATTAGCATACATGTATACTGTGACAGAGCTGTCTCCGAAAGTGACCAACAGATAAGATATGACACGTGCACTGTTTCATAAAATGCAGCATCGAATTTCAATTGATCGAATTCTTGTTGTGCTATTGCAAAATACAGATCATAAAAGTAAGATATTGTTCCAGACAATCCTTGATAAGTTTGACGACAATTTCATGTGATGAATACCCATTCACATTGCTAACTGAATGAATATATACAAGTCTCTGCCATGAAGTATTGTTTCATTCAAATCCGCAACACTAATATTCCTTAAATCTGGGGTATATTCTGCAAACATTAGCAAAGCAACCAATACAATTGCCGTAAACTGTTATATGGCTGAAACAGATTGTAATCCTGGTGGCAACTTGCAAATAAACTTCATACCGAAATGTTTCAGTTTGTCTTCATTATCTACAGGGAAAGTGTCTTTTTTCTTGCCTAGGTCTTTCTGGTCAACTGGCAGAAAATTTCCTTCCGCTTAATAATAATAATGAATTCTCATTGCCGATCAAATTTTGTTGTCGGCGTATTTTCTTGAGAAACGAATCGTAATGGACTCTCATTCACATTCAAATTTCGTCGTCGGCGTGTTTTATTGAAAAACGTACCGTATGAATATTTGAAAAATGTATATGTGTAAAATAATCCATATAATAAAAAGATCAAATTGGGCGACTTGTTCATAAAAAAGATGTTATTTGATCGTTTGAATTAAAATAAAGATTTAATTGTATCCTTCAGTACGAAAATAAATATCGCCATTTAACATATTCCATATACCGATTCCGATTACAATGACAAAGAAAGACAGATATAGACCCGCAGTAAATCATGTCACCTTTCCAAAACCATAATATGATCGAGACCTCTATATATAGAATACAGTTAGCTAAAATATTCTATAATTAGAGGTTGCATTTATCAAAATCGTAATTAAATATATGTTTCTATTGTAATTTTGATAAATATAGACCCGCAGTAAATCATGTCATCTTTCCAAAACCATAACATATAATCGCCCGCCTCCTGGTGGCCGATAACAAGCTATTATATGCGGTATTTTTAAATTACATCTGACTAACTACATGTACATCTCTTCATGAAATAACGAAACGGTAACTTGTATTGTGTTCAACGAGAGACTGATACACTGATATATTCGAGGCTGTGCTACCACATAACAGCCAATGACATCTGAAGACAGATCTGACAACAAACGAAACGCGGAAGTTACTGGATCAAAATGCGACAGACAGACGACCATAATGGCAAGTCATGACTAGTACAATATCAGACAAATTTGACCTGTCTTATCCATCAAATAATAAGGAAAAGTTTGTGACTAACTGTTGTTATCAAAGCATACAATGGAACTTCTTTTTGCTACTTTTATGAAGTTAATTTTTAGTTTGGTCGAGTAATTTTTAGTTCTAGACCCAATAACAGGTTTGTGAATACGTAATTAGCTGAAGTAATGGCTAGAAGGGGTCAATTTCATCACGTTTCCATCGTATCTACAGAAAACGGAAGTGTTTATAATGGCCACAATATTACTTAGTCTACTTGAAACGCTACATCATAATAAAGGTTTTCATCAAACATTTTGTATAAATCCAACTCATATCGTAAATCAATCTGAAGCCATATTACAGAATAATTCAATAAAACACGCCTTCTAGTCATACATGTTTCTTTATACCGAGTCCTTGGCACTAGATATGAATTTTGTAAGTATTGCAGTATTTAATAAAGTGTGTATTAAAGCTGAATCACAGGACCCTTCATAAAACAAGATCTTGGTCTTGAAAGGAAAGGAATGTTTGTGTTTCGTCTTTCTGGTTTATCGACATTTTCTTTTTCATCTTCCCAGTAATTAACAACTTGTAACACATGTTTTGTCGAACATAAACATAAAAAGCATTGCGAGGAAACATTTTTGTGTGAACCAACCTCACGTGCGCAATATACATGTACAAGAAGACCACGTTTACATGTAGACCCTCATTACAATTGTTTCGCTTCTATTTTGATTTTGTGTTGTTCAATATACATGTATACTTGCATGCTTTGAAGAAAAATAATTTATAGCGCAATTACTATTTACTGAACGATTAAATGATTTATTAGGTACATCTTTGTTAGAATTCTCAATACAACACGTGCGTCGATCGACGGAATGCACAAAAAGGTAATCCTGTATATTGGATGTCCTTGAGATGTTTTGTCTTTTATGGCGAAAACAGATTGTGTGGATTCCGTGCTCAACAGGTTCTTGATACGTAATCATTCATAGATGAATGTGAATTTTAATCAATCGGTGATAGTATAGGTGCACTTTTTGCTAAACTTATTATTTTACGCAAAATTTCATAACTTATCTTGGAGCTCTCTTTAAAGGTAACCCTCTCCCCATGTGACATCAAAATTACATGTAAGATTTTTACAAAATCTTTAATTTTTTAAACTTTCTGCATAATAGAAATATATCTTTTGTTAGAATTTTATTCATTGGGGATATATAACAAGAGCTAGTAAACTATCTGATATGGAAAAGGTTTCATACATGTATATGCATATATGTGTTAAAATGTTGTCAAGGGCAATAACTCTTGTACTAGTATTTTCTCTATTGTATGTCTATTATACAATGAGTTCCATGTTATCCACAATTAATCTATATATATTTATAAAGTAGCAGGTTTCTGAAAATGTTAACATTAACATTTGGTAGTTTTAACCAGTTTTTATGAACTTTTAATGGTGATGTTTAACGAAATATGTGATTTTCTTATGTTGATAGATACTTCCGTCTATGCATTTTGGTTATCTTTAAAAAGGTGGCAATGTATATATTTTTTGGTTATTGATTAAATCAAACTATATTGGGTGAAAATCAATACCATTTTTCAAGTCTGAACCCATGATAAGGAAAGGCACATGAAGGTGGAATTTCTTTAAAGGAGATATATTTATGTAGCAATATTCCATTATCACCTGCATATGGTGTTTATATATCTCAACTGATTAGATATGCAAGAACTTGTTCTGCGTATAGTCAGTTTTTAAATCTAGGTAAGCTACTGACAAACAAGTTGATGGTACAGGGGTTTTAACAGTCTCGATTGAAATCAGCATTTTGCAAATTCTATGGTCATTATGGCGATCTAGTTTGTCAATACAACCTGTATTTGGGTAAAATGCTGTCTGGTGTGTTTCATACCGATTGTTAAGCCGTTCTTGGCACACTGGTTTTGGCTGCGGATAACTCTGTTTACCTGATCAGGATATAGGGCTCACGGCGGGTGTGACCGGTTAACAAGGGATGCTTACTCCTCCTAGGCACCTGATCCCACCTCTGATGTGTCCAGGGTTCCGTGTTTGCCCAACTATCTATTTTGTATTGCTTATAGGATTTATGAGATTGATCACTGTTCGTTATCTTCACCTTGGATATGAACATTCTTAGTTAGAAACGTTGTATAAGCGCACGTGTCACTTTCACTTTTAATGTCTTATCGTCTTTCACTTTAATGGCTTAAGTTATCGTCTGCGGCAATACTATCTTGACGGTTTTACTGTTACTAACTTCGGACAAACAGAGATACAGATACATGCATGGATCTTGATATGTTCTTCTGTTTGCTCAATTGTTGAATTGAGAAGTGGAAAACTCTGGTCGCTGTTTCATTAATAAGTGTAAATTTTCAACTAAGTCTTACGCCGACTACGTAAATCTAGTTATGTATAATCTTAGTTTAGCGTAATGGAGATCGCACAATAGGATTTGGAGAGAAAAAATCGTGAAAATATCTTTAAAGCAAGGTGGTGAAGTGTGATAACCCCAATGTAGCGTTGGTGTATTTTTCAAAGAGCAAATTAAGACAATTTCATATTATAGGAATCCTGATATTAACACAGTGATTGAATATTTCAGCATCCGCACATAATAGATAGTTTGTTGTACATGGTTGGACATCACTCAACCTTTTTCTTGTATAACGATACATGTACATTGACATCCATTTAAAAGCCTAGAATTAATCTTGCTACAGTTACATATATTTTCATTGGTATTAGAATAATGCAGGCATGGTTGATTTTTACCGCCTACGGTGCATGCTAAACTAACATTAAAGGATTCAGAGAGTACTTTGTTTCGCATCACTATACACACCAAGAATATACAGGGAAGCGGTTGCTACTTTTTACATGTAGATGCGGAAAACCAGAGGGTTATAATTTCTGTTGCACAGACAGTTTCCTCAATACAGAGAGGTTGCCTATAACGGATCACTTCATGGTTTAGCGTTGATAGTTGGTATCCGAGTTCGAGTTAAATCTATTATATAACATGAATAGTGGTACCATATATAACTTAAACTATTGTATATATCATTTCTCAATAAGCACTTAATAAATAGGAATTATTGTTGTTTGTTAATGAGCACAGTAGTCGCCTTTACCGGATCATTTTCTCCATTACCGAATCACGTGATTTACAGCTGAGCATTTTTGTTAGGGACAATGTCAACATGCATTTTTATGTCGTAATAAACACGAAGAAAGAAATGATGACACAAATATTCTTTTGTGTGACCTTAACATGATTTTTTCAATATTTTACCCTTCAATATATGGAAATTTAAAAAAGAATATCGGGTAATGCAGCTGAAAACGAAAACGGGCTACATGACAATTTTTAAAAAAAATACCATATATCCATAAAAGGTTTAATAAATCACAATTACCCAGTGTGTGTTTGTAAAATTAAATTACTTTAAAGTCAGTCTAATTCACCTTAAGCATTTATTCAAGAAATGCAAATTTACATATAGCCTATACTGGGATAGCCCAGCTGTCAATCATTTTAAATTGAATCCCATTTAAAAGGACCCCTTTCATTGGAGAAAATTTGCAAACAATTCCCAAAATTTCTCAATTTCGAGACAATGTTGCCAGATATATTTCTAAAATGATAACCTACTGTCAAAAACACAGAAAAAGTCCTCTGCTATTAAAACAAAAACCTGGCTGATTGTATGTTAATTAAACATTCTTCAATCTAAACAAATAATTCAATAAATTTCTCATTCTAAAAGAACCCCGTCCTCAAAACTAGTGAGCTCCCTGAATAATATCGAGAAATAAAATACTAGATAATTTATGTACGAGATTGATCACTGTTCGTTATCTTCACCTTGCATTTAACCATCGAGTTTGTATCTCTGCTGGTGGACAGTCTGTCCCCGAGGATACTTGTCGCTCGATATATGTTCCGTCATATTGCTTATAGGAGTTATGAGATTGACCACTGTTCGTTATCTTCACCTTGCATTGTACAAAAAAACTGACATATCTATAAGTCAAGTTCAGAGGCTGTTTATCATCTATAAAGTATACAATTTCATCGCATCCCCCTCTTATAATTGAGACAAAATTGTCTTCAATTTATCAAATAAAGTTGAAGCATTCACATTTTCAAGTATGTATTTGCAGGGAAGCACAACACCGCCCCTTCCTCATTTGGCTCGGGCCATGGAGGAAAACTTGCTACTGGCTGTCCTGTCACCTCGGCAAATATTTCGCCGCCATTATCCAAAATGTTACGAAAATGTGCAGATCGGCATTTTGGTACATGTCCAATAGGTAGCCCAGCTATGTCACTAACTTTCAGCTGACGTTTTTCATCTGTAATGTCATTATGAATATTTGGGGGGAAATTATTCAATGGTGGAAGCCACACCAAACAAGCATTGCTGTCTTTTATGTTTGAATATTCTCGGTCAACAATTAATCGAGTTGGAGGAGGGGTATATGGGGGACGAATTTTAAACACATGATAGCCTTTCACAACACATTTGTCAATGATAATTTTCGTAGAAGCTAAACTGTTGGATTGCTCAACATGCGCGATTTCACCATCCACAACAGACTAAAAAAATAAAGAAAAAAAAAACTTGAGGTAAATTCAAAATGTAAAAGAGTAGTAGGATAGGGTGTATATTATATAGAATATTTGTTACAGAAAAACACATTATATGTCATGGTAGTCTCACTTACAGTATAAAGTTTGGCAATTTACACATTAATATATACATGTATTGTTGTTGTCGGTTCCTTGTTATTTACGTGCAGATGTACACTAGTGGAGTATAAAATCACAAAAATGAACATTCAGTTAAATCCTGTAATTTTTTGGGCACACAAAGTTTTCATTCACATCAATTACATGAGATAAACATTCTGTGTGCATTCAACTGTTATAATTAACGAATTCAAAGCTTCTTCTATTCCGTAAATCATACTGAGTGATTCTGAAGGATGACGTTTACCTATTGTCCAATGTGACCGGTTGGTATAGGAATTCCTACACCACTTTCTTGATTGACTGTTCATTTGTACTTACATTATATAATGCTCTTCGGACTCTCTCTTTTCTCTTTGGGGACATTCTCTTTCCACATGCTTTATATTTCCTAGCAATGTTTGCTGCTGATTTTTGAGTAGGTGTATTTCCACCAGTTTTAGTTTTCAGTTTTTTGGGGGGCATATCTCAAAATCCAAATAATTATGTAATGTTGAAAGAGAATTGATGCAAATGATTGAGATAGCATGTTTTCACTTGTGTTTCTTTTTTATTTCAACTAAATATACGGAAATCGAATTTGAAAAATAAATTTTGACAAGATCCCTTTCACTCAAAATATTTCACTACCGCCAGTAGCAGTGATTCGATATAGGAAACCTAGCGACCTGCAACTTTATATCTAATATAATTATAATCTGATTTCCCAACAAGATGATGTTTTTATAGGTTTTAGATGAGTATTTCTACCAAACATCTGTAACAATTTTACTTACCTGCATTGTATCGTTCCCGGCGAAATTTGATGGAAAAGTGAAAGTTGTCTGCTTCACACGGTGTTTCTAATCTACGTCACGACAATGCTTGATGTTGTTTTACGTGAAATTATGATAATGAACAAGTTGAAAATAATTTTTTAATGATAATTGATGTTAGCAAGAATAACTCTTTATGACAGGATACTTTATACTATGTATTGGACTTCGAATCAGGAAAATATGGAACTATAATACTTTAATGTGATTCGGTAATGGAGACGATTCTATATAGGCAACCTCACTGTATTAGATCCGCCACTTCATCATTAGCATTGTGATGTTTAAACACTGAACATGACATCACGTCTATCGTCTTTCCCCGACTAATTGTTGCATGTTTGGTCGGACTACATTTTTTTTTTTAAAATTTCGTCTGTCGACTGAAAAATGACGTGTCTTGGAAACTTGTATACCAAACTAAGCTTTCAATGACATCTGCGTCTATCAGTGTCAATACCTTTGCTTCGGGCCTCCGTGGCCGAGTGGTTAGAGCATTGCGCTCAAAATCACACGGCCTCTGTCGGCGCGGGTTCGAATCCCGCTCGCGCCGGTAAGTGAGAAAGTTTCCCAGTTTACTTTCGGAAGGTCGGTGGTCTCTTCCCAGGTACATTGTATCTGGGTTCTCTCTTCCACCAATAAAAACTGGGCACCACCATATAACTGAAAAATTGTTGAGTGTGGGGGAAAACATCAAAACAAACAAACAAAACAAAAAAACACCTTTGCTTCTGTCTGTAAAAATTCGCGAAGGTTTGTCTACATTTTCTCTCAAAATGTCTCAGAACATTGAACAGCATGAGGACAGCCATTTTTATTTAGTTGAAAGAAAACAATTTAAGAAATATTGATCTTATTCTTGGATACCCCATAGGCTGTAATAAAGTTATGGTGATTTTTAACGTAATCTAAAAAGTTTATTTAGACATCGTATCTTAAGCTTTTTGATGATGCTTGATTAATTTACGTGTTGAGATCAACCTTATGACCAAAAAATGACGTTTTATTGAAATACTTCTTATGTTATTTCCATTTTTCTGTTTAATTTACATCCTGCTGTTTTGTCGCGGTCATGTATAATTTATGCATGTGACGATAAATAACCGCGAATGAGGTATATGGTGTCCATATACCTCATTCGCGGTTATTTATCGATTTGTGGATAATTCAATGATACTGTGAA
Organism: Ostrea edulis; assembly: GCF_947568905.1. Taxonomy (NCBI): domain Eukaryota; kingdom Metazoa; phylum Mollusca; class Bivalvia; order Ostreida; family Ostreidae; genus Ostrea; species Ostrea edulis. The sequence goes on along the minus strand of NC_079165.1, from coordinate 71,470,099 downwards.
TTTAAAATGTTAAAAAATTATTTTTTAGATTGCTATATTTAGTTTGTTTTATTTTGTTGTCGTTTTGGTTTTCTTAGGGGTAGGCTGTGTGGATGTTTTGATTGGCTTTGATTGTACATTCCTTGTCTCCCTGGAATTATGATGCCACTTTTCAGACGTTAGAATAATTCCTATTTGCTTCAATCCTAGTATTTTGATTGATTTGCACTGATAAAGTTAGAAGTATATTTAATATAACAACTGACCAGTTCAAAGCCACACTGCTTGAAACTCCAAATGTTTAAAACGTCATGAATTACGTCATAAATACACATACATGTTAATTTTTAAGGTTTTTTCTCCGGGAGATTTCAACCATTCTTAATTATTTTTCAGACGGATATCGAAAAGCTTATTTTAAAATGGCAAGCCCTTGTATAGTACTCGAACAGCGATAACAAAAGTCATATCTACTTTAACATTGGTTGATGCCGCCATGTTATTTACCTTTGGCGCACTTCCGGTCAGACTAATGTCGACACGTGTATGTAAATAAAAAATATCAAAGTGCAGAACAAATAGTTGCAAGTTTTTTTTAAACAATCTGGAGATACAATACATCATATTGGCAGAAAGGGAAACAGGCAATTGAGCAAACGAGATGTCGAAATATTTCACGCAAGGAGAATCAAAATCGCTATTGCGTAAATCACCCTATTGATAACATAATAATTATCAATAGATTATTAGCCTAGAAATCTATCATTTTATACACGTCATTACAAAAAGCTATGTAATTCATAATTTCTTGTATCAACGAAGAGGCATTCATTTCCCTTTGTCTGAGGGTTATTTGGTAATTGTTGGAACATGTCATTAATACCTTGCCGGGAGGTATATAAATCTACTACAAATAGTGCGTTGCACGTAAACGTTCCATAAACAAAGGAGAGGATAGCCATGTCGAAAGTTCTTGCTTTGTTGCTGGTAAGATTTAGTATTATATAAAGCCTTGCTTTTGTTTCCATATATCTAATAATAGAATTTTAAAACAACTGCTTTGTGTATTAAACGACCAAGCAATTTTTTCATACATATCTATTCAACAGGCTCCGTTTGGTTATGTAATTCTTCATAAACTGGTCTTGTCAGGTCTTGTTGTGATAACATGTACGTGCATCTCTCTCTCTCTCTCTCTCTCTCTCTCTCTCTCTCTCTCTCTCTCTCTATATATATATATATATATATATATATATATATATATATATACAGTTGTTTATTAACGGAAAGGGAAAATGATTACTATAGATACCAAGAATCCAAGAATTAATACTAGTATCATAAAACTGTATGTCTGCTAGCGGGTGGCGAGAAAAGTTGTAGAAACGTGAAGATAACGAACAGTGATTAATCCCATAAAAACCTTATAGAAATTAAGAGTAGGGCAAATACGGACCCCTGAACACATCAGAGGTAAGATCAGATGCATAGGAGTAGTATCCCCTGTAGACCGGTCACACCCCCGTAAGCCCTCTATTTTGATCAGGTTAATAGACTAACATGTAGTCAAAATCAGTGTGTAAAGAATGGCCTAACAATCGGTATGAAACACGTCAGACAGCATTAGACCGAACGACAAGTTGTATTTGGAAGTAAGATCATTATAATAACCATAGACTTTGCGAAATGCTGATTTCAAACAAGACTGTTGAAACTCCTGTAACATTAACCTATTTATAAGTAGCTTGCTTTGATTTTAAAAAATGATCATACGCAAGACATGGTCTTGTATATCAAATCAGTTGAGAGACAAACATCATATGCTGGTGATTATGGAATATTGCTTCATAGATATGGAAAGTTTACGATGGAGAAGCTGAGGTAATCTCGTTTCTCGGAGTTAAGATGTCAATTTGCCATTAATGTCTATGTTCAATAAAATATCCAAATATGATGCAGATATGGAAGACTTTATGGCGTCTTTTATTTCGAGATAACAGGGATGTATCGAATCAACATGTGAATGAAAATGAACATTGGTAATAAGTAAAACGTACATGTATATTTAAATATCAAGTTGTAGACCATAGCAAGATACTTTTTCTTCTCATGTAAAAGCTTTTGAATAAATTCTGTCTCATAAGAATATAAAGATAGGTCAACTAATAAAGGAGTACGATTAGTGCCCAAGGAATTCCAACAGAATGTTGGAAGGCCCGGTTTCCAATGACCACGTAGATATGTCAATGAGGAACTCCAGCATGTTTTTAATATTGACTTCAAAATACTTGTGCGTAGAATAAGAGTGGTGTTAACAAAGTAAGTTTTAATGACTGTTCACAAAATATGAACATTTTCGTGTTTTATTTTCTATCGAAAAAAGCCGCAGTTTTTTGTTTTTTTTGTTGCAAAAAAACTAGCCTTTAATTCATCGTGAGGAATGGTCGTGTAAAGTGTTGAAAAGTCATACATTTTGATGCTGTTGATTTGGGGAAAGTTTTGTGATTTCATAACATTAACTAAAAATTCTTGGGAAGGTTTTAGAATCCTAATTTGATTTACACCATTTCTCGCATATGTTTTTGTACAATACGTATGAAGGTTCTTCTTAAAGCAGTCAAATATGTCTGTAAAGAGACAACATAGGGGCTTGATAGAACATTTACTGGATTCAGCAATGTATCTCTGTAAAGTGTTTTGAAAAACTCACATTTATTCGCCCGATGATATTGTTTAGCTGTCTTATCAGAGTAAATATTGGGGAAAACAAGGCATGAAACACTTCATATATTCAGAAAGCACCTACTCCTTGATTTCTCATCTTTGGTAATGCGTTAGTTCATGTGTTAAGAGTTATTTTGCCTGTCTTTAATTTTCTTTCCAAACTAATTTTTGTTAAAATTATATCAGTATGCATAAGCTGAAATGTATACTAATTCATAATTGTTATTACATGATAAACGTTTTGTTCAATGTATTATAACATCTCGTTTTAACCTGTTTGTCGTTCATTGAGTTATACAGTGTTGTAGCGTTTGTACATTATGCATGAGACCAGAACGATTGTTTTGCGATCCTGACAAGCAATCATCAAAATAAAAATCACATATGTCACGACATTATTTCATGTTTACAACGGTCGCTTGCATTCGAACAGATATTTTATGGGCAGCACTAAATGAAACTGTTAAAAATGCTAGTCATATATGATGGATTCTTGATCAATGATCTTTCTGTAAACGGTGTTTTATTCTCGAGAGGAAAATCGAGACTGGTTCTCCTATCATGGCGGTATAAATGAGGCTATTTAGCGGTATACTTCTGAGTTAGTTTATACATATTGGATTCTGCCCGATCAAGCATGATCATGAAACGTTGTAATGTTTTCCACCTTTACTCCATCTTATAGATCTTCACACAGAATATAAATATCATATCATAATGTATGTTGTACTTTGCCACCAGCATGACTTTAATTATGAATGAATCTAAAAGTTGTTAATTTCCATTGCAATATGATGATATTATAAATGATTATGTAATAATTATGGTTGGCGATAATATCGATCAAAATATGATTTCATATCGAGAAATTGGAATAATAAAACATGACCACATATGATTATGATTTACCATTTAACTAGAGAAATACATGACGTAATAATAAGATTCAAAAACCATACTCCTTGTTAACCAAGTTTAGATCCCGAGGAGAAGTTAATTTAATGTAACGGGTATTGTACAACACATTAGAAATAATTGCTTTACATGTACATGTATATCAATTATCTCTGAATTGAATTGGATATATTTCATGGTATATATAATTAATATCAATACTCAAATTGAATCTACAAGATTCGTTTATAAATTTGTAAACTGCAAAGTAAATAAAGTAGTAAATATCGTTAGAAGAAGTGTCATTACTTATAGTTTATGATGTATATGTACATGTATTAAAGGTATAATTTTATGTCAAATTTGATAAAGATATCAATTATACATGAATAAAATGACCCCAAAACAATCTGCTAGAGATAGAAATGAGAATAGTTTCCTAAGACAGCATATGTCACTTTATGCACTTTCTTTCCGAAACGAGCTGAGTGCTGACCTCAAGGCTGTCTTATTAGCATACCATGAGCTATTTTTCGAATTCCCGCAATTTTGGATCCGTGAATAAGTATTTTCCACATGATCTAGCATAATGAATTTAGTATGATACGTCCTTTCTCCTCGAACTTACCGACGCCATTGTTTTCTTTCCGACCACGTGTGAAGGCGCGCGCAATGCATACATTATGCAAAGATGTCCAAAAGTTAGATTTGTAAAAAATGAACTAAAAATTTCAACCTATTCCTTTCATCTGAGTGCAATCAGTTAACGTTGCATCTTTATCATATATATATATATATATATATATATATATATATCATATATATATATATATATATATATATATATATACATATATATGTATTGCCATTATACGAGTAGATGCAATCTATAGCGCTGCAGTTAGAGCCATTAGTGAAACTTGGTTAGACGAATCAGTCACTGACAGTGAAATTTCAATTGAGGTTTATTGTGTCTTACGTAAGGACCGAAATAGAACTGGAGGTGGCGTCTGCGTATATGTTCGATCCAATATTGCATTTGCCAGAAGAACAGATATCAACAACGATGACATCGAGTCTCTTTGGTTAGAACTTTATCTGCCAAATTCAAAACTAATTATAGTTTGGGTTTGCTACTGCCCCCCCCCCCCCTCCAAGTCTTTCTTTATTGACCTCTTCAAAGAAGATCTATGCAAATTACGAACTGACTATGAAACCATTATCTTGGGTGATTTTAACATTTGTGCAGTCAACAACAACCATCCTTTATATAAATATTATTTGAATACTTTGAATTTATTTTGTCTCGACCAAATTATACTTGATCCAACAAGAGTTACTTGCTACACATAGTCTGTAATTGATCATATCCTTCGTAATTTCAAAGAAAACATTGTTAACTCGGGTGTTATCACCACTGTTATAAGTGATCATCATTTACCTTTTTGTAAAGTAGCTAGAGGTACTTTTAAGGGTCACACTACAATTAAGATTAGATACTTAAAAAATATTCTGTTCAATCAATTCAATTTCTTTTGTCTAGTTTAGACTGGAATAACTGTTTAAGTTGTGAGTGTGTCGATGGAGCTTGGTCCATTTTAAAACAAATATTTAAAAAGTATTAGATACTTTGGCTCCAGTTGTTGAAATACGAGCAAATAAAGTCGAGAACTGAGCCATGGATGACTTCTTATATTCTAAGTCTTATTAGAGATAGAGATAAACATTGTTACTTACATGTATATAGACAACACAGAAACCAAGAGGACTATAAGCAATTTAATATAGTACATGTATTGATAAATCTTGTACAAAGAGAAGTTAAAAAAGCAAGATCATGTTACTTTCAAGACAAAATCGAAGAAAATAGGTCTGAACCAAAGAAATTATGGCAATAACTTAAGAATATTGGTTATGAGAACAAACAAAAAAGTAATGAAAATGATGTTTTAAGAATTGATGGACAGGTTCAACATGAAGGTAAATCTATTGCAGATTTTTTAACAGCTTTTTTTTTTTACTATAATTGCATCCAAACTCGTGAGCAAGTTACCTAGTCCTACAAATATGTATAATGCTGCTTCCACTGTATTTAGACAGTTCTATTTTGATAAGCATTCAGAAAACAAAACTTTTGTACTTCAACCTGTGACTGAAGAGTTTATTTACAAGGAACTATGAAATTTAAATGTGAACAAAAGTACTGGACTGTATAATATCCCAGCAAGATTTTTAAAAGATGGTGCTTTATTCATTAAAGAACCTACAGTGTATCATGTATATTGTAAATAAATTCATCGTAAGTGGTGTTGTACCAGAAGAATTTAAAATTGCAATGGTCAAGCCCCTTTTCAAAAAGGGAAGTTCACTGGAAGTTGGCAATTATAGGCCAGTTAGCATACTATGTATAGTGTAATAGATACTGAAGTGTCCATGTACAACTTTTACATTTTTTGAACAGTAATAACTTGTTTTATTCTTATCAATCAGGTTTTAGAAGCCATTTTTCTACGGATACCTGTTTAATACATATGGTACAGGGGTTTCAACAGTCTCGATTGAAGTCAGCATTTCGCAAATTCTATGGTCGTTATAACGATCTAGTTCGTTAATACAACCTATCATTGGGTAAAATGCTGTCTGACGTGTTTCATACCGATTGTTAAGCCGTTCTTCTACACTGATTTTGACTGCGAATAACTCCGTTTACCTGAACAGGATATAGGGCTCACGGCGGGTGTGACCGGTCGACAGGGGATGATTACTCCTCCTAGGCACCTGATCCCACCTCTTGTGTGTCCAGGGTCCGTGTTTCCCCAACTATCTATTTTGTATTGCTTGTAGGAGTTATTAGATTGATCACTGTTCGTTATCTTCACCTTTCATATGTTTGATTTTATTAACTTTTTACTGGTATGGTAATGTTGGACTTACAAAAAGCATTTGACACTGTCGATCATAAAATATTATGTGGCAAATTAGAGGTTTTAGGAGTTTTATCCACAGAGTGATTTATGTCTTATCTATCTGGTAGACAGCAGCAAGTGCATGTCAATAATGTAGCATCCAATTTTAACCCAATAGGTTGTGGAGTACCTCAGAGGAGCATTTTAGGCCCTCTTCTATTCTTGATTTATGTCAATGATATGTCTATAAGTATTGACAAAGACTGCAAGTTGATTTTATATACTGACAATAGTGCTGTATTTTATGTTCATAGAGATCCTAGTGCCATTGCAGAAAAACTAGGAAATATTATGGAAAATTGTTCTTCATGGCTTGTCGATAACAAACTGTCTCTTCACCTTGGAAAAACCGAATCCATTTTATTTGGACCACCCCAAAAATTGAAAAATGTTACAAGTTTTATAATTCTATGTAATTTTCATGAAATCAAAGCATCCGATCGTGTTAAATATTAAAGGTGTATGTATAGATAAATTTCTCTCATGTGAAAATATTGTTTCAAGCATCGTATAAGTTTTACATTATGACCCCTGGGTCGAGGCCTCTTCTGGTGGACTGTTAGTCCCCGAGGGTCTCTACAGCCCAGTAGCTAAGTACTTCGTTACTAGCTTGAAAATACGGATGTATATTTAATTGCTGTTATAAAATTTACAAATTCATTTCAAAATTAAAGATTATCTCCCTCACGCATAGCTCTTATCCTTAGACGAATTTGACTCCACTTTTTTGGTACAGTTTTTTCCTATAATAGCTCTAAAACTTCATTGTCATTTCGGATTTCAAACATTTCGGTTGAGCATCACTGAAGAGACATTATTTGTCGAAATGCGCATCTGGTGCATCAAAATTGGTACCGTATAAGTTTTACATACAAAAGGTAAATGCTAGACTTAATTTTTGTACAGAAATTCACCTTGCCTAAATTTACAGTCAAGAAAGACCTTATGTTCTGTTTTAATACAATGCTATTTTGAGTATGCATGTTCTTCTTGGTATTGTGGTATTGGTAAACAACTTAAATAAAAATTGCAAGTAACCCAAAATAAAGTTGTCAGATTATTTTAAATCTAGGTCCTAGAGCTAGCATTTCTAGTGACATTCTAAATTCTTTGGGCATGTTAAGACTGAATGACAGAGCTACTCAACTAAGATTGAACCATGTATTTAATATATTTCATGGTAAAGGCCCACATTATCTCCATGATAAATTTGTTCTAAACAATAATAATACTAGAAGTGCTACAAACAAACAAAAATATATATCAAACCTAAGATAAAAGGCAAAGAATCTTCTCGCTTTTTTTTTTTTTTTTTTACAATGCTATCAAAGACTGGAATAATTTACCGATACATACAAAAGAGTTGGCAACTAAGCAAAGTTTTAAAAAGCCTGCAAGACAAGGGGTATAACCAGATGAAAGTCGAAGATAACGAACAGCGATCAATCTCATAACTCCTATAAGCAATACAAAGTAGATAGTTGGGCAAACACAGACCCTTAGATACACCTGCATAACATGTCCAATTTTGTTTAATACTTACTAGTATTTTTTATCACTTTAGTATTCTATTATAAAATATGTCTGAAGCTTGTCATTTTTCATCGCATTATGCAACTATTAATCAAAACCTGCACGAATTGTGCTCCTTTGTTAGCTGACCTGTTTCTTTATTCATATGAAGCAGAATTCATTAAAAAACTTATACACGAGAAGAAGAAATTTCTTGCTGTGGCCTTCAATTCGACATTTAGATATATCGACGACGTTTTGTCTATTAACAATGATAACTTTCATTCATATGTCGATTCAATATATCCCTGTGAGCTCAAAATAAAAGACACCACAGAATCGTCCACTTCTGCCTCATACTTAGATATTTTATTGAAAGTAGACATTAACGGTAAACTGACAACTCAACTCTATGACAAACGAGATGATTTCAGCTTCTCCATCGTCAACTTCCCATATCTATGTAGCAATATTCCATTATCACCTGCATATGGTGGTTATATCTCTCAACTGATTCGACACGCAAGAGCTTGTTCTGAGTATAGTCAGTTTGTAAATCAATGCAAGCTACTGACAAATAAGTTGATGCTACAGGGGTTTCAACAGGCTCGATTGAAGTCAGCATTTCGCAATTTCTATGGTCGTTATAACGATCTAGTTCGTCAATACAACCTATCATTGGGTCAAATGCTGTCTGACATGTTTCATACCGATGGTTAGGTCGTTCGTGGGACATTGGTTTTAACTACGGATAACTCCGTTTACCTGATCAGGATATATGGCTCACAGCGGGTGTGACCGGTCGACAAGGGATGCTTACTCCTCCTTGGTACCTGATCCCATTTCTGGTGTGTCCAGGGGTCCGTGTTACGGAGGTATATTTAATTGCTGTTATAAAATTTAGAAATTCATTTCAAAATTAAGGATTATCTCCCTCGTGCATAGCTCTTATCCTTGGACGAATTTGGCTCCACTTTTTGGTACGCTGTTTTTGGCTATATTTAGCTCCAAAACTTCATAGTTATTTTGGATTTCAAACATTTCGGTTGAGCATCACTGAAGAGACATTATTTGTCGAAATGCGCATCTGGTGCATCAAAATTGGTACCGTATACGTTTTACATTATAGGAGTTATGAGATTGATCACTGTTCGTTATCTTCACCTTTCAAAACCTGCCAAAATTCCCATTGTTAGTCATGTAATGTTTATTATTTTTGTCTGTTGATCATATCTATTATATAAATATAAGGAGCCCATGGAAATAAGTAAGCTTTTTGGGGTTATCCTTAGGTTATTAATCATCATTTGTCATGTCATTCATACAGTTACTTATTCTTTAACTGTTATAACCACATAGTGCTATAGATTATGCCAGGTTTTAATTAGTTATTTTAAATGTACATCATGAGATTCTGTGATATTTTATACCTGAATAAAATAAAATGAAAAAGAGATACGTTTACCCTGTTACTTGGAAACAATAGCATTTTACATTTCCACCAGTTACATATTCATTGAAACCGAAGCGGCTTTTAAAACATTTTATTGTCTTCCTCAATGACTGTAGGTCCACTCTGTCTCTCTTCAAACAGGCATTCAAAGTTCAAATAAATGCACCTCCTACACAGAAGAGCTCTTATCTCGAAACTGGCGTATTAAACTGGATTTGTGTGTAACAAAATTGTACTTCCATTATAAATCTACAAAGTCTGTAAAATTCTAAATCCAAGTCTTCTTAACAAAATCATATTACAACCTTTCCTAAACTTTATTTAATCACGTAAATACTATCATCAAACAATGTATTGGAAAGTTTACATTATACAGTTATAAAAATAGTATATTAATGGTCCCTTGAGACAAAAAAGTTATTTTACGAGGAGTTCTTTGAACATCGGAAGGCCTCGAATACCAGGCTAGCTTCAAGATCGCCTCGGGAAACTCCCTTTTTGTCTCGGGGGACCATAGATTTGCTATTTCCGGAAATACCCATTCTGTAACTGTATATTTTATCATGCCGAAACGATTTAAAGAGATATTTATCCCGAACCCAAACTGATCCCGAACAAAGGCGTTTATTGGGGAGTCCAACGGCTTGCGTGACCTAGGCTACGAACCATTATGATATTTGCTAAAATGGTTACGTCACAGATCTCGCGATTCCAGGAACGCTCCTCAAACAGAGCATTTTGATTGGCTAAAAATATGGATGAATTAATACTATCATATAGAGAATATTCAGGAGAGATATAATAACAAATTCTAGAACGTGCTGAATTTTATCTCTATCATAAAATCAAGCTTTGGTACTTTTCCCCCAGACTAATGGAGAACACTTTTCCACAAGTGTACATTTCGTCAGACTGTAGGGTCGGAGAAACGACATGGGGGTTACAGTCGTACACACTAACCTTAAAAGCACACAAATTCGACCACTACGAACAATTGGATTTAGAAAAAATAATGGGTCTTAATTAATTAATATCTAAGTTTTGATTACGCCGACATGTTCATGTAGTTGACTTTTATTTCAAAAAGACAAATTCGATAATGAGAATCTTACAAGCAGATGAAAAACAAATCCCATCTTGAAATATTTACATTTTCAATGTTTTTGCCTAAAATATTTTTACAAATTACACATTTTGTAATGATAGCTACTTCCTCATGAATGTGCGGCTAGGTATTCCGACAGAATTGAATATAGAATCTAAATATGAGAAATTTATTTTTGAAACTACACGAGGATATGAACTGCGATGTTTCATTTTTAATTAAGTATTTATTCTCATTAACTGATAAGGTATAACGTAGAGAAAAATTACAAGCAATTACATTTGTATAAAGTATATGCATGCGTGAAAAAATATACATTTCTTTAAAGCATACTTTACAAAATATTTTTCACATTATATGACACTCATCCACCCCTAAACAAAATTGAAAAAAAAAACATGTATGCATGAGAAAAGCACAGGCTTTTGACACAATCTGAGCAAACTGGTATATATACAAATGTAGTATAATAGTGAAAAGGGAGCTAACAAAGCAGCCATAAATTCTCGATTGCTCGCTTCAAACTCTCAAAACTTCGGTATTAATCATGATAATGCGTAATTGTTTTCCCAGTTGAAAGCCAGAATATTGTTCTGTTTTGTAATACATACATCGTTTACCTTACTTTACAGAAACTTTGAAAAAATAAGTCCAACTTCCGAGAATTAGGTCGCCGTCGTTAACCCTGCACAATTTTCTCCATGTCATTTTCCTTCATTACGTTAGATTTTATGCATCCGTCATCCGTTGAAGTCCAACTTAGAATTACCGTTTAAAATACAGCTACTTGTGGTCACCTTCACAATATTTCAATGTTGATCGTCCTTTTCGGCAGATCAGATTCGTTTTCACCAGCTATTAGCCTCCAACTTCAAACGAGTCAACCATATTGAGGTTGTTCAGCACTGAATGATTCACGTTCAAAAGATGCAAAACGATTGGACAATAATACTACTTTTGCTGTGGATCTTCACCGGAAATTTAAAGCTTCAATATGGTTGAAATTTCCTACCATATTACAATATATTTAAGATTTATCGAAATGATTGTATAATATCAAGAAATAAACACTCATTAAACTTTTCATAATATTTTTGTGGTTTTTAGCCACGAAAAAGCACATCGCTCCTAGTGTTGCAAAACAAAGAACAGTGTCTTATCATGATGAGTATAATAAATGAAATTAGCAATTAACACATTTTGTTTCTTTTGTAGGTAATTGTTGCTGTGACATCAGCATTTCATTTGCAGTCTGACCCTAATGTCATAAACCAAGTCTGTACTGTAAGTGAAAATGGGTACAATAATACATTCCCATATAAGACGATACCTTATGAATTTATCCTAAACTCCTAATCATTTCCTCCCCTTCCCCCGATAAAACTGGCTATATAGTATTCTCTCAAAAGAATTGCCTATATAGTAGGTTTTCCTCCATGAAAAGTTCGCTATATAGTGGTACCCATCCCCTTTTTTGATAATGAACAGCTCAAACTATGATGGTAGCACATGGGAAATTAATCAAAATAGGCAATAAAAGGTAACGCACTATCACAAAAATTATTTTCCTCTCACCATAGATACTTCCATCTTATCCATCCAAACAATTCTACATTTATCTCTGTCTTACAGAGCGGGTGGAGAAATTATTGCCGAAGCCGGCGAATGGTATGCAGAGCTTTCCAACAATTTGATGCCAGCATACCAGTGGCTCGATGCGAATATCAACAGCAATGGCAACGCAGGTTCTGAATAAATTGTATATACTTTTATGCTAGAAATTTCACTGAACATCACTATGTAATCTTGAATCAATACGAAATTGTGATTATTTTTTTCGTCAGATGGTGATGAATTTCGGAAGCGGCTTTGAAGAAGACTAATTGTGCTTGGTGCATTGTGTAAAAATAAAACCGTTCTTACATCTATCTTCGATCATTGTTAATTGTTTTCAACGCATGCATTTTTTACTCTTCAAATCCATGGACTAAAAAAATAAATCATAAGAGTTAACTTTTTTCAGCTGTAATTTGTGGACGACTTTCATTTTTATGAATCGCAAAATACGGTGGGTTTAATTCGTTAATATAAATTTTGAAATTTGTTACAACAAATTTAATCCGTTATAACGAATTTAAAAGTTTGAAATAACAAATTAAATCTGTAATAACGAATTCTGGAATTCTTTTTTTTTTTCAGATTCAAAAATATTTTTGATAGGTCCTAAATGGGCTTCCGTATATGGGCCTGATCATTCCAAATTTTAATAATAACGATTATGAAATAACTACGGAAGCCCATTTGAAAACACGAATTTTAGAAATGGTTATATCAAATTGTCAAATTCGATATAACGATTTATAGAATCGTTAACATCAAATTAGTAAATAATTTGTGATAAAGAATTGTAGAATTATTAAGAATATAATAAATACATGTAATTTGAAATTATAGATTTTTCAATTCATTAAATCAGATTTTGATTCAGTAAAACAAATTAATACAATTTGTTAAAACGAGCAGTTGATAAAATGTAGTCGCCGGATGAAGATGTCGCAAGATCAAGCACCTGATCCCACCTCTGGTATATTTACGGGTCCATGTTTGCCCAATTCTTTAATTTTGTATTCTTTATATGAAATTGATGACTGTTCGTTATCTTCACCTCTTCATTAGTACAAATTTTTTAAAAATTTGTTGTAACGAATTATGCAATTTGATATAACGAATTTCGGAATTCGTTATTTCAAATTGAATTCGTTATTTCAAATTTTGAAATCCGTTATTACGAAGTTTATGAATTCATTATAACGAATTCAATCTATTAAAACGAATTTTAATGTTTGAAATAACGAATTAAAACCGAAATAACGAACTTTCAAATTAGAAATATATTTTTGATAGGTCCTAAATGGACTTCCGTAAAAACCCAACAAAGGCATAAAACAAAAGACAATTCAACAACCGAGCCAAAACAAAAAACACGGAGAGAAAAAAAATGACTACGAAACAAACATAGGATACCAACAACAAAGGAAATGAATTATAAAAAACCAAGAGCCAACCAAATTCGTCCAATAATTTCATATTCACCAGACGATGACGGCGAACTTTACTAGCAGCAATTACAATTGATGTCTTTACAAAGAGAAACTACATTGTTCAAACAAATATATTTATCGTTGGGAATGAATGTTACTTTTTCAATTCTGCAGACAAGATCAATTTAATGGAGATATAAAAATGACAGAGACGGCATGGCTTGCTCATGGCGGCATGTATCTGTTTGGGTTACAACGTTGATTCAATAGAAGTTGACGCCTTACGTATAATATTTGTACAAGGTTTAAAAAAAATTACACTTTTATGGCATTATATTAAAATATAGCAGCTATATCTACGAGAAGGAATTCACTGTTGAAAACAAGAGTTAGCTTTATCAAAGATTACTTCCATTTCACGAGAATTAACACAACGTATTGAAGAAATAGCGTCGTTCGTTTAAGAAATTCCTGGACTACCGACTTCTTTTTTCAAGCGAAGTGCGGAATAATTATGATGTATGTCCGGAACATCCTCTGTATCTTGTGTGGGTATCACAAATATGCTGCTTTTTAATTGCTGCCATAAATTTGGCATGATTTGAATGATTTTGACTATAAACACCTTAAAATACAACATATTTAGCAGAGAAAAACAATTATGCTTTACAATTAAATGCTACATTTTGATTGTTGTTCATTTAGGTAGTGAACAGGATGCCATTTATTGAGTAAGGAAGACAAATTTTAAATGCCTTATCTGCTTCTTACTTTACACAAGCTGAGTGACGAAAATGGCATATCAATAGCTGATTACAATAGTGTAAAAAGAACTTTCTTTAAACAAAATGAGAAAAAAAAAATATCTGAAATATAGTCTCAAGTGTGCAATGTACTCCCAAACCAGAAAGATTGAAGGGTTTCCTTAAGTCGAAAGTTTTCAAGTACTGTATGTCAAGTTTGTAGCCCCGGGAAAATGGATAAAGCTTATGAAGTGTGCATCAGCTTCCGTCGTACGAAGAAGAAATATTTCTTTAGCAAACTAAAGATCCTTTATAACATGAATTATGTGAATTTAGTTTGTGTAATTGACGATCTGCCAGTCTATCTACATATGTATCTATCTATCTAAAAGAACTAAACATTTACAAAACACCTATAGCAAATTTGTTATATACATAGTATTTAACCTTACATGTATATTTAACCCTATACATTCTTCATATTTAGCACACACACACAAATGCAGCTATCCACTTAATGCCTCCGATTGCTGAGTTTTGACGTGTGCCTTGCAATATTTACCCGCGCTTTGTGCTATTACCACTTCAAAAACCTTAACTTACCAATTATTTATACATTTTGTTAACGAAAGTAGTTAAGTCTCAACACAGTGGTTAAAAATGGCTGCCTACTTCATTTTCTGTCCGCCTCAGACCAAAAATCCTGAAAATTTCAAAGGCTTAGACATTCTGAGGTGTGTATTGATGCTGAACTATGACGGTGTGTTGTT